>NW_020170493.1:9562-110112 GCF_000524195.1 Echinococcus granulosus
AAGGGAGGGAAGAGAGAGTGAGAGGGGAAATGAAGGAATGAGGGAATTACATGGTTTAAGAGAAGTGTTGGGAGAGGCGCAAAATAATGCAAAGCCTTACCAACTCGCCCTAAGACAGTCGCTAGTGCCTCCACTGACTCACCATCCGAGCTGCCAAGATTTTGATTTGTTTACTTAGTGGATTGCAGCAGCAGGCCATACATGAGGGGGCAGAGGAGAGAGTAAGGTAAATGAGGGTGTGATATTCCATATTCAAAAGTGTCTGGCATCATTTGTAGCAGCTTTCTCTTGCCTCCTAGCAGTGCATAGTCAAATTTCGTTGCCAGATTTCGTGGGTTCACACTACGGGCACGCTGAGTGCCGGGCTACTTTTATCCAGGCTGTCAAGATTTCTTTTACTCTCACACATACGTGCTGCAGACTACTCCACGATCTCATCCTCCTTCTACTTCAACCATTTGGATGACGACATTAGACAATTCTACCGAACCTATTCATTCTGTCCTCACGATTGGGCTTCTAGCGTGCAAGCTAAACGGGCTTTGCTGTTAGACACTTTGTTCCAGTCTAAATGTGAGCTCGTGTCTGATTCCGCGTGACGAACAAAACTGGGTAATCGTGGCCTTCGACCTTTGACGTACCAGTGATTATCAATGAACTTGCTGTTCTCCTTCTCTGCTTTGCATTGGCCAATAGGGAGAAAGATAGTAGGAAAATGTCTGTCGTCTCTGTAGAATGTTTTATGGTAAGCATTCGGTTGGGAACCCCATAAAATTCAACAGCAACGCTCTCTTGAGCTCGCAGGCTTCCGCAGCATATCGCATTGAGTAAATGCATAAACCTGACGCTGTCATCAGGAATGGACGTACTGTTACGCCCCCTGACTAAATATTCATGGCGATGATTGACAGATGCAGGAGTAAACTCTCTTTCAACTCTAGATATCTCCTTCCTTACTTTTACTCTTTCCTTTTACATTCTTTACTGCACCATTAAAATTGTCCTCCCCCTTCACAAAATGGATGGTTTACAGTCCTTGCAATGCGCAGAATGTGCCGGTGAAGCAGTTCTAATGCAACGACACGCAGTCATCGCTACGAATTCCCGATGTGCTCATGACTGCCTTTGCAGTCACCTCCCTCCGATAGAGAGGCCTTGGATGTCTCCACGTCCGTGTGGGAATCCACTTCCATCCAGCTTAGTGTGAAGGACACGTGCGTGTTAATTTTAAGCTTAAACTTAGAAATGTCTGCCGACTTTAGTCTACAACTTTGTTCCTCCAAGTATGCGATGATAGCATCTCGCAACATCATCCACTGTAATCCACTCTTGTCTACTGGAAGCGTGAGCCCAGTTTCACGTGGAGTAATGGCAGAATTGAAGGTGGAGGGGCTAATTTGTCACTCCTAGCAAATAGAAGTATTTATTGCATTCGGTATACATTAGACACTTTGAGACTCTACAAAGTGAGAAAAAAATTGTCCATGGATTGCGAATTGCATACAATTAAAATTTAAATGAAAAACAAGCTTGAAATTATTCCATCGGTTGAGGAGTAGATGCCTCTGTCAATATAAAAGGCGGTGGAAGGTGAGTGGTCGGTCTACCCTGCAGTGAGGTTGAGCTGATTATTTTAGTATGTTTAGTTCGCAGCTATATCCTCCACATTATGTAGAGCAGGACTAAAGCAATCTGTGAATGACACTTTTAGTAAAGTTGTAGATCCAATTTCATTGAGAGGGATACGTGTATCCAGGTTCACTACACAATGTAATCGTCAATCACCGGCTCCAACTTCCCCAACCATCAGTTCTCAACAGGTTAGAAATTCGAGATGGACCCATTGTACACTGCTAATGTGGTATCTGCTTCAGCCGTATCACCCCGTAATTCCTGGGATTGTGAATTGTGTGATACACCTCTGCATCTGCAAACAGGAAGACAGACCAAATCCTCCGAATGGTCAACATCTTAGGTAGCTCAAGTTTGTTGACATGCAAATAAAACTTATTCTCTGAAGCTCTATATTGTTATTTCATTGTTATCTGGCCAACCTTGTATAACTCACTCCTGTCTCAACCACGACTTCAACTTTGTCCTGCAGGTACCTCCACAGGCAGCTACAAACCACCTCCACAGTTTTATGCATTGGGCGGTTGGTTGCATTGTCGCCCCTTCCCTTGCCAAGCTTGGATTTCAGTGTTTCATGAGTGGGCTCGCCTTGACTGTTACGCTGTCTGTATGGAATTCGACTGTTCCTGCTACTTTGCTGTGTTGTGTGGATGCTTGAGATCGCGTAATGAAATTTGGCCATATGATACACGAAGAGGTAACAGACTAGATGAGCCTAACCATCCATGAACATCTGAAAAAGAATGTGCTATCCTCACCCACGTATGCTCTTTCGCCCTTCAGTGCCAAGCCGACGCCTCAGTCTCCAATATAAAACTACTTCTTCAGCATTGCGTTCTTCCCCATATGTCGATTTGATAGCTATCTCAAAGCTAATTTGCACTTAAAACTATGATCTACTTTATGGTGTCAGTCCAAAGGAAAATAAACTAACCGATGATGAATGAGTTCTCCGTAAATAAGTTTTCTTTTGCGGAGAAAATCAAAGCACTCTGCTTAAATTGGCCTAAATATGTGCCTACTCTGCTCGGGTAATCATACCCCATCCATGACATGGCCATTAACAACAGGCACAACATCTTTTCCAGTTGTGTCTGTTGTTGTTAAATGTAGCCTCCTTCAAAATTTTATTTTGTGTGTCGCCCTAACAATGACCCAATTTGCATTAAGTCAACATATAAAGCCTAACGCATTACTGCATTCCAGCAGTTGGGTGCAGTGAAATACCTAAGAGTATCAAGAGAACCTTTCCATTAATGAGGCTTTGATGCCTCTGACGGGCATGGGGTGCAACACCGCCCAATAAGTATATGTAAAAGAAATTAAAGCCTGACTACAGTAAGGCCATAATTCTGGCTACTTACATTAAATATAATTCAGAGCATGAGTTAACAATAGAATACACTTCTACCGAAGTTGTCTTCAACAAGTAGCATGCCAATTTTCCCATTATTTGTCTGGAGAATGTATGTACAAGACAAATGCAAGTCAGCGGATTAAATCAATATGTTGTCCGTGAAGTTGCCATGGCGCCACGGAGAGGAACCAAACCCGTATCCACAAAAATATTACGTAGTTAGTATAATTTTCAACACCGCATTAACGCAAAATCTAATTTGTATGTAAGCTCAACTTCGTAAACTGAACACTAGCATTGGAAAATGTCAAGAACTTACAGTATCATATACTACAATAAAATATAATGTTATCGGTTGTCTAGTTAATCAAATTTGCTCTGGTT
This sequence comes from Echinococcus granulosus, assembly GCF_000524195.1. Classification (NCBI taxonomy): domain Eukaryota; kingdom Metazoa; phylum Platyhelminthes; class Cestoda; order Cyclophyllidea; family Taeniidae; genus Echinococcus; species Echinococcus granulosus. The sequence continues at coordinate 12,936 of NW_020170493.1, forward strand.
ATTTAAAGTTTTTGATGGATACCTTAGTAGAACCGAATAAATAAATGCACCAACAAGGCACGATTTTGGTAACCTGTGTCTTTACCTAAGAGTTTTAAATTACTGCTTTCGTTTGTCTGAACAAAATGGGTTGAAATGACCTAAGACGTGTTTACGCAAGCCCTTTGGATTTTCAATGTGATATCTAGTTGGAACATGGGGGGGATGTGTGGCAGAATTCGGAACTTGTGGCGCTTATCATTTTTATTCGCGATAATATTAACAAGTCTCGCCAACCTCTTCAATTTCATAAGTTTTGTTTCTCCTCACTGGATTGTTTCAATAAATAAAGAAAACTTTGGTTTCGTCCGTCTGGGTTTATGGGAAGTCTGTTTTGACAACTTTGTTTTTGCTGGAAATTACATATCAAAGGCCTACGATGGTTGCTGGTACATTTTTAGGCAGGAATTTAAATATATCCGGTTTTGGATTAACCCTTGTAAGTGGTGTTTATTTATGAACCTCAAATGGTTTAGCGTGGTTTATATTTATCCAAGTAGCATCGATTGTGAACATAATATTTAGCCTTGGAAGCCTTTTGCTTATCCTCCAAAACGCTGCAGGGATAGAAACGATTTTCTGCAAGTTGTCAAATACTCCAATCATATTCCTTCAGTCTGTGGTCGGTAAGAACTTTGATGGCTAAAGGAGAACACTTTATTTTAGTTGCCTGTCTGGCGGTGATCACGATAACGATGGGCTTAATGTCTAAGGATCGAATGTGGCTGCCCTTCTCCGATCGCAACACCGTTGGATGGGGACTGGGTTTTGCTGCAACTAGTGGAATCCTCATGCTACTCAGTATTTTTTGTCTCATCGTTGACCAGATAGCCCACTATAGTGAGCAGATATACTACAAGCTTCTCGAAGAAGGCGGTTTGCCTGCAGTTCAATTGATTCCACCTGATTTCACCTCCGGTGTGGGGGAACTGCCTGCTCGGACAATGCCACCTGGCGCTTCTGCAATCGGTGCTGCTTCTGAGTCCAAATTGGGTGGAGTTCCTTCACTCTTTTTGACCGCCTCGCTGCCGTCCGTTGCCGGCAGTACGGAAAGTGGAGGTAGACATGGGGGTGGGGGACCAGCTGCTCGGATTTCTTCTGTTCTGGGCAGTGCTAAGAGCGCTCTCCTGACGCGCTACGGCGAGACAAGAACTGCGATTCCTGGGATGTCTATGAGGCCCGAGATACCAGCAACCTCGGGTGCTTTGGCGTCTGCAAAATTGAGGCAAAACCTACAGTGCGAGAGACCGACGGAACCCGTGTCGACAGCGGCAGCGGCGGGTGCACAACCATCCAGCTATTCGGCGCGCTCACTCAGTCTTTCGAGGATCGGTGGGAAGCAAGAAAAACCGGTTATCGTGTACGGAACCTCGCAAGGCAATATTCTAAAAGATTCTGCTGTCTAGCTCTGCATATTTCAACGTCAGATAATTCTTTCGTTTACTCTCTGGTCGTTTCTTCTTATGTTAAAGAGTCCAGTATTTTGGGAGCGTAGAAGTACTTTCTAGCCTTCTAAAAGTGCCCAAAAATTTTTCAGGAATATGAGTTACTACTTGGTTACCTCTTTCATAGTGCTATTTTTCTCACAAAAACTGGCACTAGTACCAGAAATAAACCGTGATGTTATTTTCTCTCCCACTGTTGATTGTTCACTGCAATTCCCTTCGATCGAAAATCATCCAACTTTTATTCAACGCCTAATTTTACCTAGAGGCCTCAGGCTTGTGTTGGGTTCTACTGAATTTCTTTAAGTAGCTAGTTGTTTGAATGATAGCAGGAGGTGTGCATTAAGTAGGCCAAAGGCTTTTCGTGTAAGTAAACTAGGTTTTAAAACAAAAGCACTACGGAAGCTTTGATTTGTTAGCAAGGCAATTTTGGGGGCATGTGGACTCTAGAATGACCTTGTTCCAACTCTAACAGGCGGAAGGGTTTAACAGTGTCATTGATAAAAGGCGGGAGCTGTCTTTTAATCAAATTCCACTGGAGTCTTGAAGGAATGGACGCACTTTGTTAGGGCATCGGGACTGGGGCGTCTTCTACGTGCTATTCGTATGAATAACGCATAAAGTGATGCATAGCTCTACTGGATCAACAGGAAGGGAGGACGGCCGTGAATGAAAGTTTGAGACAGGGATACTGTTGCTTACTACTTGAGTTGCCTACTTTGATTGCACATACATAGTCATCTGTCAGCACTCAGTACCCCTCACAGCGTCAATCACCTCTGTGTTTGAAGGAAAAGGTGATGGATTTGAAGGTGTTGGATATCCTCCATCACCGCACCTGGAAAACACACGTGAATTATCGCAACGGCGAGGGATCAAGAGCATCCACAATTTTATCACACGTCAATCAGTAACTACCAACATCTGTTTAATGTTATTCAATTCTCAATGTCATGTAAATTAGAAGGGAAAAAATGTCTCTTGAAACCTAAAAATAACATTAGTTTCAACCAGCAACAGGCTACTTTTGTATTGGTGTGGATGGGCAACACTCGTGTGTAAGACCATCCCCCATTACCATTGAAACCACTTCCATTTACTGCCGCTATCGTTGGGGCGCTTTAAGTGAGGTTGACTTTTTCGTGCCCGCCTACTCATCCCAATGAGCTTAGTAGTAATGATTGACACCGACCATGCTGCCATGCGACGGATTTTACTCTCCTGCTTAAAACCGATTGCGAAAAGTAAGGAAGTCACCGTCAAGTAGAGCGCCATTTACCGGACTCGGTATGAGAGGTGAAGCACCACCAGTGGTGCTTCACCTCATGTTCTAATCTCTGTCCTCTGATCCATAGCCAATTCCTGTCGTTGGCTGCCGAGCCGTGGCTAAAAGCAATTCAGGCTCGTGGTGGATGGGGTAGTAGTTGTACCCCTTCAAAGCCCGCAGATCGGAGACCAGAGACAGGCCAAAATTATGGATTGGAAGATAAAACGTGATGACCCACATCATGTCTCGTGAGGTCACCGCACTTGGTGTGAGAGCAGACCACGCCACCCTACAATTCACTATATCACGGCATTATGCTGATTTCGGCCTTCTGGTGAAACACATATTCACTTATATATTCTCGCCCTCACGCATCCGTCTGTCCTTCCATTTATTCATTCATCGAAGATCCACTTCGGGACTCCTTAACTTGTCTGATCGTGATGTAGAAGTGAACTGACGACGGCAGTTGAAGTGGATAGCTTACTGCCATTCCTTGAGCAAATTTTTAACAGGTAACGCACCCTTCAGCTTTAAGCAGTCACCTATCAATGCAATCGGTGAGGTTTTTTTTATGATGGCGCCATATTCCCTTTCCTCTTCTCTTGATTGGACCATTGGTGCGAGTCGCAAGGCGACTCCACTGTTTGGCGATGCCTTCCCGCCGGATTCATGTCTATACCCAAACTGCTCTCAACTCCGCGGGCTAAAATCCACCTTGTTTAGTCGGGACATCACACTTCCCTACTAAAATTCCAACTAGTCTTTGAGGAGAGATTCCGCATCCAAACGGTGGGTAAATTCTCCCGCATCTGCTTTCCGAATTTTTTAAAAAACACCGCTACTTACACGAGCATACGTCTACTCCATTTGGGTTATTTATGGTCGAGAGCCATCCCACCAGTCTGGCATTTGAATACCCGTTGTCATTGCGGCAAAGAGACGACTTGATGCTTTCGTTCCGCCAATCGCTTCACCCGCTTTCAAGGTCACTCCTGGCCTAGTTACAGGACTTGGACAATCCTCTGCAGGCACTTTTTGACCGAATTTTGCGCCGGTTCACAGAGTTCCCTCCGCCCAATTCGCAAGCAATGTCATTTCAACTCCGTCAACACCATATCAAATGTATAGCCTTCATTTTTTGGAAAAAATTTTCCCTTTTTAACAAATCTAGGTGTGGAAGAGACTCTGTGGCAGTTGTTTGTAAGTGCTGGCTAATCAACGACTGAATTTCCCCCCTTCTTCTTCTTTGTCCCCCTCCTCTCCCTCCTTCCCCGTCCCTTAATCCAGAATCCGACATGAGGTTTTGACACAAAGGAATGCCCCACGCCGATTGGTCAATTTGGCTCTGTTGTCTTACTCTCGCGCACCTGACTACTAGCCAAGTCAGCCAAACAGCGGTGCTGTTTACATCCGCTGACGAGGCATGTGATTCGTCGACAGCCCAGCCCCATGACTGGCTTTCATAACAGCGGAGACGTTTGGCATGGAGGGTGTTTACTCTCGGTGGGGCCTCCGCGCTCTAGGCGGCTAGACGGCGAACAATGCCCCAGACAACATCAAAGAATATCAATCGCTTACCTTCGTCTAGCTCGACATCCACCTCGGCAACGGATACGGAAATGCTACTGCAGTTGCTGCGGAGGGAGTTACTTTTAGCCTTGGAGAGTATGGATGGTGCTGTCTTTAGGATGAAATTGCAATGGATCTTGGAGAATGCTGGAGAATTTGTGGATTTGGTGTTTATGAGTGGACTGGATTTTGAGGGCAAAACCGCCCTCCACATTGCAGTGGCGAATCGTTTCGAAGAAGCGGTGAGTTGGCGTCTTTGCAAATGCTCACAATATGTTACCTCTTCTCGCAATTTTTGTTGCCTCGCGTCATCCTAACTTACTTGTCAGCCGATTTGGAAGTACACAAAATCACATGGCGTTTTTCCGCCGATTGTGTTTCATCAGAGAGGCAACAGAAGAAGTCCGGACCTACTGTCAATCGAAGTAACTGACCTAAGGGAAGTTTTTATTAGGAAACGGTTAGTAATTTTATCTTCATCTGTGAAAGTGCTTGTGATGTGATTACAAGTAATCAGAAGAGTTTCGGACTGTTATCTACAAATCCGTGTTCGTTTTTTGAAACATCTTAGATTCCGACATAAAAAATCTATCCCCTCTACCTCTAGTGAAATCTTTTCGGGTGCTATCAAAACACGTTTCTCCAGTTGTGGTACAGTGGCTCTGATATCTTTATAAAGGCGTAAGGGGTACTTAAGTCGATGAAAAGATGCAGTAGCTTGACAGTATGGAGGAGGGGCCTACCACTTAGTGTTTTTGATTACACTGCAAAAGTAATAAATGGATCTGACAGCTAGTAAGCGGAATCTCTCAATTCTTGCCATAAATTCTATGAACAACGGGGATTTTTAATTTTGTTTCGAAAATCCACGGCTAGATAGGCAGGATTGGCATGTGGATTAATGGTCCCTCTTAATTGTGGCGAAAAAAACTTTCCTGAAAGTTTATCAACGTCGTCGCTTCCCCTTCATTTTCAGCATAAATGAATTTCATTTTTTAACTGCAGGAAAAGGTTGAGTAAAATAGGTGAACAGTCAAATTAAAGCACAAAAGTACTTTTGTACTTTACCAAGTAATGCAGCATCTCACTTGGGTGGGAGATCTATGAATGTGCGTTCCAAAAGTGGAAAAAAGGATAATCCAATTTTCTCTTTCTACTTCCAGTCATCGCCTAAACTTCATGTAACTTTTAGAGTAGTCCATAACATTACAGCTGCGGATATTTATTGCCAAGATTTGTACTTTAATCCTAAAAAAAACAACAATGCTGAATAAAAGGGAACGCTCTGAGTAACTCAATTTTGCTGAATTTTGTTAAACTCCCAGTAGGATTCTAATTATATGCGGTTTAGGAAGGTTCATTGCTTTGAAACATTACTTTGCCAGGCCCGGCTTGATTTCTTTGAGTGTAACATTTTTGCAAATAAAATTCGCTCGAATTGTGGGTTTTTCTCTTTAAAAAGGACAATTGAAAAACTCACTGACATTGGTGTTCGCACAATCCACTTTACAGGAAAATGGTTCGCCCTTCCCGTCAAACTTTAAAATGACTGTTGTACCGCCTTACCAATTGAAGTGGTGCTTCGGTATCATCTGCACTGATAACATTGGACATCTTACCTTAATTCGCCGTATGAACTGTGCAAAAATTGGGTGTTTGAAGAAGTGGTTCGTGTGGTTTCAGGTGTAACACACCATAATAACTCATTGTTGTTTGCAGGGATCCAGAGGGTGCATTCGATTGCTTTTTTTCGCACATTACGGGAAATAGATTTGCACTATTCTTACTATGGTGCTGCTTATTGTACTCGGCCGTAATTTCCATCTATTTTGGAAGCATACTCATTTCATCGACCTATCATTGTACGTTGTGGATTTGACTCCAGTTTGCCTTGTGCGCTCCCAGAAACAAGTTGAACTCGGCTCCAAAGGTTAGCTTCAAGCCCGTGATAAGGCACTCAGAGAGGGAGTAGTAGCGGAATGCGATGGTAGAGAAGGGTGCCTCTCAGTAATGATCAACAGTCTAGGGTGATGACACACCAGGATGGATGCACCATATGCAGGAATTGCTCTTCGAGATTGGAACAACTTGTTCGCGCCTATGCTGGAAAAGCGGGCGAGATGAGCTGAAGGCGAAACAGATGCGGCTGAGATCTGTCAGCTTCGTAAAACTGGGAAGAGTGCAGCAGTAACTTCTTCAGGAACGGTGAATGTCCAATCAGTCACTTTAAAGAAGTTTCCCTCCCTCCACAAGAGTATGTAGCAGAACCTCTTACTGCACGCTGCATGCTAAAAAGTTGAGTCAGAGGATGACCTCTTGCTACTTGGAGTGAAGGTTTTTGGGGTATATCCCACCATTGCTACTTCTGAAGACTCTGAGAAGTGTGTTAATCGAATGGAGTGACAGTGAAGCCGTGAGGGATATCGCACTAATCTTCTCTACATCGTTTCAAGGTCAAACTTTTGGTCTCTACGGCCAAAGTCGACCTCCTTGCAACAGCTGGAGACAATGGATGGAGTGCTCTACATACTGCAGTTGATCTTGGTGATGCTAAACTTACACAGCTTCTTCTACCGACCCACAATACAACTCTAACACCACATCACGTCCTCTCCTCGCTTAAACAAGCCACTGCTTCTCCCTATGCCGTCACAGCGCTTCACATGGCAGTTCGTCGAAATAGTGTTCCGTGTGCTGTAATGCTTTTGCATACAGCAAATGCCCTGCTTAATGATCATTCAAGTGGCTGGACATCCTCGGAGGAGGAGTTAGCAGTAGATGAGATTCAGCAGAAACACCACTTCCATGGACAGGCAGGCAAGGGCTCCAGAAAGTTGAATAAACTGAAGGATAGGAATGGCGATACACCGTTGCATTGGGCAGTGAAGACAAACAAGTAGGTCATTTCAAAATTGGGGTTGCTTAAATCGGCTTTTAGTGGTAAATTTTACAAAGTATTAACGCAGTGTCTAGTTTACCACTACAAGGCGTAGGAGCACAGATATAGCCCTTTTACCGACTTATAGGAGAGGTTAAAGGTCAAGAACTGGTTTGAGTGCTCCATAGTCTTTTTTCCCTCCTCATCTGAGTGTTGTAGTCGCTCCACCGTCCGAGCCATCTCAGGAGTTCCATAACCACGAGACTTTTACATTCGTTTTTGAAATGAATTTGCATCAAGCCCATTCCATAGGTCTAGCGCCACTTTTAGCAGCTTATCAAATTGCGATAGAATCGAGATTTTGCATTCCAACGTGGCATCTCCCTCTCAATTTGGTTTTTGGTTTACTATTGAAATCGGGCATTTCAGCTATGCAATGGCTCGCCTCCTTTGTTCCTATGGCGCCCATCCGCGTCATTCACACAATTGTCAGGGCCAGACACCCTTCGCTTTGGCCAAGTACGTCCTACGTAACACCAAAATGACCAAACTACTGGCCAGCTTCTCACCGACATCCAGCACAAATACCAGTGTCACCGACAATTTCGAAGATGATAACGAGGAGACTAGAATCAAGGAGGATGAAGCAATTATGCCCTTGAAACCACCTTCACCAACTGAGTCAACCCTTCGAAGAGTCGTAAAGGCATCCGAGGTGGATGGTAGTTGCCAAAAGCTTCAACAGACGTTGATTCGTGTGGAGGTGCCGACTCCAACGCCGGGGACGGTGACGGCAGTAACAGCGATGCCTGTGAAAAAATCGCCTTCCGGCGAGGCATCAAACGGAGGAAGCATTTTAGGAAGACCCTACCTTCACCGTGAGGTCAAGTCAACTATCCCCCAAGGTAAATTTATTACTCGCGAGTAGAGAAAGGGGGATCAAGTTTGTGTACTCTTTAAGAGATTCGATGCAGTTCGCGGGAGGAAGGGGAGAGAGAGGACATATTTAAAGTGTGTCCGCCCACTTAGGGGATTTAAGGAAAAGCTGTTATTGTTCAGTCTGCTCTGAACCATTCATTTTGTTTTTTTCTGATAAAAAGGCGGCAAAGCTGAGTATCTTCAAAGAGCCGAATCGACTATAGCATGGGAGGATTGGTGGTGGGAAGTTTATGCTTGAATGTGCTAAAGCATAGACCTGGGTAGTTTTAATGTTTACGACTGTAAAGAGACAACTGGGTTTTGTTATTTTTTAATAATGAACAACTAACAGCAGAAGGTTTCGTTAAATATTAGAAGGGTTTATTTTTCACCATAGGTAAGCAACTTAGCTCTAGCCGCATCCATCTCTGACTCCTTCTCTCTCTCAAGTATTTGTCATACTTTCCATGTGATGCTCATCACTTGGAGTTCGGTGTAACAGAGATAGACGAGTAGGGGGAATAAGGGTGAGAGTAGGGTCGGAGATGCAACAGTATCTCCATCCATGCGTCCATTGTCTTTTCCATCCTTAAGTACGACACGGGGTCACCTCACGCATAAGTTTTGCCGCTTGTGGTGTGTGTAAAGAAGACCTGCATTGTCTTGTCATTCCAGTAACTAATGTACTAGCCTTGACCACTACTGAAGACGATGGATTAGCTACTGCTCCTGTACACGTCTCGTTCTCATGAGGTTGAGAGTCCTCGGCTACATTTGTTAGGCCTTGAGTTGGGGAACATTGTCCAATCAGCAGTATCGTCCGAAATGCGCCAACCACAAGGCAGGGCTTGTGCTGATGAAGCGATGAATATCTCAAGGGGTCTGGAGCGTTGGAGGGTAGGTTGGGTGAACTAAAAAAGTCCTTCCTCCCCACAAGGAAATCAGTAAGTTGGTTAGTAAACAAAAAATTGACAAGTGAGAAGAGGAGGAACAGCGATTTGAGAGCTCTTCAAGCTTTTTGTTCGGCATCTATGGGTATATGCCATGTGGGTAGAACCCATGTGCTTATCTTTCACCCCGGTTTTTCTGCTCTCCTCTCCTCACCCTTTAACCCCACCGTGGCAGCTACTCTAGCCACGAGATTATTCACGAATAAAACGAGTAATTCTTCATCATCATGAAGAATTAACGAGATATGGACAGAGGGGTGGATGAAAATTGAGAATGTGATTGTTAAAAGAACCGCCTTTTAAACACATTTCTCAAGAAGTTGGAGACCGATCCACCAGATTCATTCTCTAGATATTTAATGACGTCAAGACGGAGTCCAAATGAAAGGCAGGTGCAACAGGTCGCTTCAGGAGACCCCCCAATGACCTAGTACACCTGATTGGAGTAAATGGGTGCTTATTGTTAATTGCTTTTGACGTCGCTCATTTTGCCGTATTCCTTCAAGGGTCACAAAGTGGAGAAAAACAGTTTATTCGTTTCGTGGAAAAAAAGACACCCTTTTGAATAGATTTTTCCATTGATCGCTTCCAACCAATCACGTTAGTGATTCTGGTTAGGTTTTTTGAAACTCCCTTTTAATTAAAGGCTAAATTTCTTGTAGCATAGCCAACAAAAGCTCCATTTTTAGTACTAACGGGTCACTGTGGTCAGTAGCTCTGCCGAAACTCCCAAGCACTTGTTTGATCGTATTTGACAACCGCCATAGGGGGGTGGAGTTGAAAAGCCGCTAAATGGCGGTTCTGATAGGTCCAACTTTTTTCTCTTCTTTATGCCAAGTTTTTCGTTCTCTCTTGTTAGAAGTTTTCTCCAAAATTTGGCACATTTTATTAGGCTTCTGGTAGATTGTCCGTGGGCAAGTATTTGGATTTTTTCCACCTGTCACCAGTCAGCGCCTTTTAATGCCATCCTGATGGGACATTAATTAGTTCAGCTCTACAAGTTTTTTTTCGAGGAGCTGAGAAGTTAAGTCAAGACTTCAAATCATCTCGTTACATGGCTTCCCTTCTCCGGCCCTCCAGATAGTCTCTCCTTCGCCTCAGACATGAGGGCTCTTTAGGCTGCAGACTACATTGAAGGGGTTTGTTGACGTACCACTCCTTCAGGTCGTTCAATACGCCGAAATTAACGCGTTTTTTGCCTGAAAGCAGAGTCACTTGATAAAACCCGTGCGGCAACTTCACAGACCTGATGTTCACGATACATTCCCTCCTTGCCACTTCGTTCCTGTCTCCATGCTAACCAGTTCACCACCTCGGTTTCACTCATCTGGAGTAGGTATAACACCTCGGTTGTTGGCAACTTCTTGGCAATTAGAGGCCTGGTCACTTCGTTTCACTTTGGTATGGACGTCTGGAGCGGTTGACGCAAGTTGACTTGAATTTAACACCTATTTTACGGTTCCAGCTCTTCGCACATTGTAGTTGGGTGTTGAACCAGGCCAAGGGAGTCGCGACCATTGTTTTTTTTGGAGCTGATCAAGGTATTGATGCAATGAAGTCTTCCTTTTTGAGAAGGCGCTACCCTCTAGCAGTGCTACATGCTGTTGATCTGGTGCAGGTCCTTTAGCATCGAATCCTTACCGTCTGCTAGAATTGGGAGTCTGTCAGTGGTAGGCACCGTTTCAACTTCCCTCTAACCATCTACAGCACACGTCTACTTCTTCGACGTTTGGATTTCGCATCCAATCAGTGGAACGGGTCCTGCTGTCCATTTGAATCAGGGTCGACTGCGGGTCGGGTGTCACCACTGTAGCGAGATGAGTAGCAAGAATGAGCTGTCTTCTTGTCAATGTCAAGTCTCTTTAGCTCACGGGAAGGCGAGGGAAAGAAAGCAGATGGATGGGTGGACGCGGATGCCGGCAAATGCAAACACGATTGATGAGGTGGAATTTTTAAGGACTTTCCATCGCTGAACAAGATAGTGGCCACTAAAGAACTGTCAACTTAATGATTAATGAAATCAGATAATTTTTAGCGCAAGGCTGTCAAATTTGTCTTCTCTTGACAGGTTCACTGGATATGAAGGTCGATTCGGACACCCTGGAGGCGTGTAGACTTCGATCAAACAGCCTGAAAGTGGGACGAAGGGAGATGGATATGCTGCGTCAGAAATTACCCGGTCTCCTTTCTCGACCTCTTCTCAAGAGAGCAGTGGTGAGTTGCCAATGAAGCCTTGTCAAAAAGAGCGCAAATAGGTTTCTAAGCTGTCAGATGTGTAGTAAAAAACATGACAATTGGAAGGTGACAGCTTTAATTGTGGCTTTCCTGTTTTTATTAATCAAGATTTCTGGATTCTGTTTGCGTTCCTTCTGAACATCTGAAGTGTTACGTCCACTTTTGACACACATCGACACCTGGTACACCCCCTAGCCACTATGCCCTCCTATTTCTTCCTCCTTGATGGATCAAGCTTCAGCTCAGGGTGAAGCAGTTTGAGCAACAAGGGTATTTAGCCGAGTAAATACGCCTCCTCCTCCTCCTCCTCCGTTCCCTTCTCCTATTCCTCCTCTCCTCACCTCTCATTCATCGCTTCCAAAAGGCAAAGAAAGTAGACGGTGAAACTTTATGAATGTCTCATCCGTGGTGTAATGGTGGATTCATTAGTGAAGGCAAGATTATTCTTAAAGTCAGTACCTTGGAGATTGCAGGATGACTAGCAAAGTAAAAAGATGTGAGCTAACTTCTTGGCTATGTGTGGCAATAAAAACAAAGGAGGGAACCACAAATCTGATCAAATTCCGCAGCTTTGAAGTACTATGGGAACAAGGTCTTCCGTCCATGTCACCAAGGCAGAAGTTCAGTAAGCAGTAAAGTAGGTAAAGAAAGGCTACTTGGCTAGTAAAATCGACGCTAAAAAGGTTTCCGCTGTAAGGGTGAACTCTTGTAAGGAGCGACGGAAATGGAGGACGAGGAGGAGGTCAATTCTTTGTGAGGGCTTGATAAACCAATCAGACACCATTCGAAAGTGAATTTGTTTTCCTTCTTCTGCAGCACTTTCTCTGGTTTCCCTCAGTCCTTCTCACCTCTAGATTAATCGTTTAAGTGATTTCGTTTCATGGAAATTTGATTATTTTTAAGAGGAAGTTTTACCGGATGATGGGGAAGATGGAGAAAATGGACTGTTGGATGAAGGGAAATCGAAAAAAACATTTCGTGCAAATTTTCTTCAAACACGAGAGTAGTATCTTACAATGGAATAACAACACCGCCTTAGCCTTATTTATCAAATAAGCATGAACCAAACAAGCAACCTCGTCCTACGCATCCATTTTTCTACCTCCAAACTGTCAACACCATTTCGCATGCGGTCAAGTGACTGTCTAGCGTGAAATGCTGAAAGAGGTGGTGCTCGTCATGAAGGGAGGCTTGGAAAAAGTGGTCTCAGGAAAGTGAAGAGGGGGCAGCACCTCTCCCCCATCTTCAAATGCACTATGAAGTCCTTTCATGGACAAGTTTTGCGGTGTGACAGGTGAACAATGAGGTTTCTACACTTTCAGTAATGCCTTACCTAGACAACTTGGACTTTCATCTCATTTGGAACTCAGTCTACATATCAACACACAGGAAGGCTGAGAGACTATTGGTCTTCAAAAAAATACTCACGTTTGATTCACAAGTTAACAGGACATCAAATTATTATCTCTTAGGTCCACCGGCCACGTCCAGTTTCCCTGAAGGCTCGTCGAAAGGCTAGTTTGATGGATCCCGTCGAGTATTATCCCATGGCAAGTCCGCGACGCGGTATCTGTGTCGTGATCAACAACATGACTTACTGGCATCCCAAGTTTCAGGTGAGGTGTTCTTCACTCACATTCCTACTTCTCACCTTGGAATGCATTACCCAAGTCCGAGTAAGACCTACCATTAAAGTGGATTGTAGACGGTAGTAAGGCACCATAACATCAGGTCGGTGGTTGGAAGTTGCAAAGATTGAGGTGATTGTTTCTTTCTGAAGCTGCCTATGCTCGCTCTCCTCCTTCAGCTGTCTCGTGAAGGGCTTTCAACGATGGAGCGAGGATGCATGGGTTCAACGACGCTGAAGTCCCATACAGATTTTGATGAAACCACCACCTTCATTGAAGAAGTTCAATGGCTAACTGTTCCTTAAGGTGGGACAGCGGTCTGTTACAAGCGCATTTTATGCGCCCTTTGCTGCTCATCTAAAAGCGGAGTCATTTCATTAAACCTGTAGGACAGCTTCACAGTCCTCCTTACCACTTAGGCTACTGCCCAGCTAAGTACTGGAAGCCTGAAATGAATATAACGTCCGGGTTATTGGTAGTTTCCAAAAAATCTGATGGGATTCTGGGGGCTAGATACAGTGGAGTTATAGACAGTAGCTTAATCAAAGTATCAGCAAAGTTGAAACACTAATAATCCTGTTGCAGAATCGCGGTGGCTGTGATAAGGATGAAAAGCGAGTGGAGAAGGTCTTCTGCGGCCTTGGCTTCCTTGTAAAGGTCCTCCGTAATCTGTCCTCCGGTGAAATGCGCTCTGAGCTCGCCTTTATTGGTAACAAGACTGACCACTCCGCTTATGATGCTTTTATCGCTGTGATCATGACCCATGGAGGACTGGGAGAACTCTACGGAGTCAACGGAGACGCCTTTCCAGTTCACCAGTTGACCCTTGACTTCACTGCAGAAAGGTGTCCATCGCTGGCTGGTAAACCGAAGCTCTTTTTCATTCAGGCCTGTCGTGGCGACGAATATCAATTAGGTTACGCGTTGCCAGCTACTGGAATCACCGAAGATGCAGTAACGTCGAATCCGGGATCTGCGTTGCCGAATCCTCTTCAAATTGGTGACACGCAGGTGGAGGGGGAGGCAGTCGAGGAGGCGACAGATGATGTAGAAGAGAAGCCGGCGATAGTTGCAGCAAAGCTGCCCCGGAAACAGCGACTGGTTCCGAATTATGCGGACTTTCTACTGAGTTATGCTACTTTGGCCGGTTTTAAGGCGCAAAGGGATCCGCAAAAGGGATCGATCTACATCCAGACCCTGTGTCACCACCTGGAGATGCATGGAAGGTCAAGAAGCTTGTTAGATATCGTCACCTCGGTGCATCGAGAGGTGTCAGAGAAGGTCTTTCGAGAAGTGGAATCTCCCGATCAGGAGGGCACGGTGTTCCAACAGACCCCTGAAGTTCGACACACCCTGACTCGGAGGGTTCAGTTTGTGTGATACTTTTAAACAGATGAAAATGTATTTAGAAACAGACTTTTTAATGCGTAACGAATGGGTTGAGGCAAGTCGGCCTAGCAAAAGCAGATGCCTGAGTGGGTGCCGTTCATTAAGGTCTGGCGAGATTTGGGGTTTGAGGGTTGGTGAGTCAGTGACAGGAAGACCTCAGTGAGGAGTATGTCCCAGTCAAATTGTTACACGATTGGGGCGGCCTATTTATTCATCTTGAGAAAAAACTTATGGGGTGGGATTGACTCTACGTACGGCCAAACTTAGCCATCGGGTCGGCTGTTGTGCAGCATCTACCGTCGTATTTTATTTTGGGCGCTAAGGGAGAAAATTAAAAAAACTTTATTGAGACGGTTTTGAAAAGCTTGACAAAGAACTAAAATAGAGTTCAGCAATGTTTACTACCCCAAAGACTAGACATGTGGAAATCTGAGATTCCCACCTGCTCAGAAAAGGTGAAACACGACTTCTTTCTCTGTGTAGTTTATACTATGGAGATCCAAATATGTCCAAGCAGCTGTCAGTGATTATTAAAAAAGGAATTCAACAAGCTGTAACAGAGCTAAACAGCAAAGAGTGTATAAGATTACAAAGGAATATTTATATGTTCATGCAAAATCCATAATGATTTCATAAGCTCCTTGCAAGAGTTGATTGTACGTTAAATATGCAAACTTGTGTGTACTGCTTTGGTGGTTTTCCCTGCTTAGCTTTGCAAATGCGGACTTTCAATTTTCCATCAATTGTTCTTCCACTCGGTTGCATGGCCTTCTAAACACGCAGGTAGACTCTATTCCTCTGTAATCAAGTAATACATTTCCCTACACACCACCTTGCCATCTTGGGACTTTAAAAGCCTTAATCACTGATGCTGTGATTAAAAATGTTGGCAGAAATATGCTGTTTAAGTACAACTGTTTAACTTCACAATATTTGCTTCTCAAAGATGGATGCCTGGCTTGATATCCTTACAAGTGCATCAAAAATCACCTATGTTAAGGCGCTAGATTAATAATATTTTTAAAATTATTCTGCTGAGAGTGGGCATATTATCTTATTTGTATTAAATAAACTTTGATCCCTTTTGATCAATAATGCTGCATCCAGATTACGAAAATATTAGTCTCGTGCCAATTGTATTCAATTTATTTATAAATTTTCATCGTAAAGTCAGGATAACAGGTTTTATCATAGGAGTATTTGCAGATCTTGGTACTTGCGTCGGGTGAATTTTTTTACCAATAGACTCACAGCTGTTCATTCTGACATTGTCTTTTCAGCCTATTGGCATTTAACCTTTGTGCCAGTGCTTCTCGCTATGGCCAAAGAAGAGGAGAACTCTAGCCTCTCCAGATCTTACTCGCGGAACAAGACAAAGTTGGCACATTCGAAGGTCTCATTTTTTAAATAGACGTGTCCACAGTTCAAGCAGTAGTGAGAGTCATTCGCACAGTGGGTTAAAAAATGGCACCTCCAAAAAAGAACGACTTGAAGAACAGCGAAAGAAGGATGAAATGAAAGCTGAAGAAGAGAGACTTACGTAATTAAAGTTGCCAATCATTAAATCTAGGTTTTTTGTGCATTATAATACCAAACTCAACTCTTATTTTGCGCATTCTGACGTTTCTTTTACACTGAACCACCTTCCAGTCGTCAGCAGTGGGCTGAATCGAAACTTCTTGAAGAAGAAGTTGCCAGGCGCCTAGAAAGATACCTTGAAGCAGAATTATCCGTCCTTTTGAAGGAGCGAGAGGCGGAGTTTAATGCTGAGGTTGAGAGGCGTGTTGCCATTGAACGAGAGGCGTTGGAAAAACGGAGGAAAGAGGAGGCTGAACGAAAAGCCCGAGAAGAGGAGGAAGAAAAGCGTAGAAAAGAAGTAGGGCATGTTAACCGGTCATTTTTTTGTATTTTAACCGCTAATTTTACCTCATAAATCTCGTTTATAAACTATGCTACTGTATTCTGATACTATCGTCGAATCATAAAAGTGCAACTTTTTTAGTTGCATCTGCCAATCTCATTTTTTTCAGGAAGAAGAACGCCAACTGAAGGAACTTAACGAGCGTTTGGCTCGTCAGCGCGAAGAGGAGCTAAGCGAACTGCGCCGGAAGGAGGTAAAGTCACTTCCGCTCCCCCTTCCTGCTAGTGCTACCCAATTTGTTGGTTTCTTCATTCCCTTGTGTAATCTGCTTACTCGGCTACTTTCATCCTTCCCGCGAGTGTTCAGTTTGTGCTCTTGTGGCCCACGGACAGCGTGAATAGCATGGCTTTTCTATTTGAAATTTATTAGTAGCAATGCTTTTCGCCCACCGTATTGACCGCCGATTTCATGGTTCTTCCATTTAGGAGGAGGTACGCCAAAAGCAGTATGAGGAGGAGCTAAGAAAGTTGGAAGAGAAGCAACGTTTAGAGGCGGAGGAACAACGGAGGATAAAAAAGGAGCAGGAGATAATCCTTAATCGTAAACGGGTTCGTCCAAAGCTAAGTTTTACCTTGAAGAAGTAGCCAACCTCTGCGCCTTACCTTCCTGTCAAATAATGCTTTTCAGCCCCTCCCTTTGTTGCTTAAATTCTTGTATTCTATGCTTATCGGTCTTCCTCAACCTATTTACGTGGGCTAGGCTACTTTTAAGGTCATCCCTCAAGTAGGTCTGGTGCTGGAGATGTGATCCCTTGTCTAACCGTCCGTGGATGTTTGTCCGTCTCCTTTTTCCTGTCTGGCCTCGCGATGACTAATGACTGGCCTTAAAGCGGACCAGCGTAAATGTTTTCCCATTAGTTTTTCTTGCGTTTGAGGCCAAATCAATGTCGAACTGGCAATATTTTACTCCTCTTCCTGCTGGATTGGAGTCATCACTTCCGAATTTTTTCGTGACGTGGTTATGCAGCGCTTTGGGTCCTCTTTGAAAGTCTGTTGGGGAAGAGCTGAATAGCTATGGGTTTAAGGGTTCCTTTGACATTTTGGATATCAAAATGTCGCTCCCCTTCTCGCATTCCTTTCACACAGAAGGCTATTGCTGACTTGTCTTTCTGGCAGCCTTTATCTGCATCAGTGGAATCTGGAGGAGCAGTCCACTCACTCCGTAGTTGTTCCTCCCCTTGAAACATATATTTCCTCTTCGACGTGGATGTTCAGTTGATTTGATTGATTGGCGCTTATCAACGATGCCAAATGACATGGACTTTTGTAGTACGTTTACACGCAGCAGATCTCGAGGGTTCCCTGAACTTTGGCACTTTTGCTCCGCACCTTCTACTCTCACTTATCAGCCTCACGCACTCTTATTTGTTTGGCCCTGCTCAGGTCAAGGAAAATCGCTAATTAGCTGACCATAGGAAAGTAAATTGTTAACCTACTGGCGATAGCCGTTCACGGACGCTTTTTTTTCATTTCTTTTTTTGAGAAAATCAAATGGGAGAGAGTTTAGTTGGTTGATTTCAATTTAGAGAGGCAGTGGGGGAGTGAGTAGGCCTTATTTGGAAATCGGCATACAGAGTAATGAGAATTTGATAGACTGGAAAAATTGCGGTTTTTGTGGTGCCTTTTTTTGTTTACTGTTGTTGTTTACAACTGAAAGAAGATTGTTCGGCATCTAAAGAGGGAGGGACAGAAACTGAAATGATAGCAATAAGCACAAATTTTTTGGGGGGAGAGGAAAGATGAGAAGAGGTGATTGAATCACGAGAACACACACTTTGAAAGGCATTGATATCGAAAAATATAATTAAATATTTTTTTTGTCCACGTCTAACATAGAAGACATAACTTCAAATTCAAATGAAGAGGTGAAATGGCGCGCTGCTAATAATCTCTTAGCTGGTCGTGGTGGGTTAGTGGTTGCATTCACAATTTCGAAGAAGACGAAGGGACCGTGGTAATGCGTTCTCAGTAGCTAAAATGTGAAAAGAACGAGGAACAAGTGAGGAATCAACGTGCCACATCACTCGAGAAATGACCTTAGAGTAAGGTGGAGTCTTGACGTTCTACCTGAATGGATCTGGCAAGGATCAGAAATGAGTGATCGAAAGACAGACGGATGGTTGGGTCTGGTGAGGACAGCTAGGTTGGGGGATGGTTCCATCTGGTCCGGACAAAGCGGACGAGGAATGGATGGGTGGATGAATGAGGCCTAGATAGGCAGATCGGGTGTGGATGGACTGAGGATTGGAAGGGTTGACCTTTTTAAAAAATGGATGAGCGGGCGAATGAACAGAACCAGGATAGATGAACAGGCGAGTAAAGAAGACGCCTCTTTTCCACTGTGGGGTACAAGGTTGTGTGGTCTGCGGTAATTTGTCTGCCTGCATCTTCTAGTACCTACAACACACTGAACTAGGCCTCGGGATTTGACCTTTCATGTTCACTGACCTGGTAGAAAACCCACCCACAGACAAGATCATTCATGCTACCAGAAAAGTACTCCGTGAAGCGTGTCCTTAAAGGCAACAGCTTCATTGAATTGGAAGGACATAGGAAGGATCACTACTTGAAAGAAGAGGGGAGATTTTTTGGCTCCCTGAAGATTTACTCAAAACTTATGCGGGGTGAGGCGATCCCAGGGAAGGCAAAAGGAGGAGGCACGTACTTCTTAGCAACGCTGCTCCGTCGAACAGTGGAGGAGGATTTCCGTTTCTCCGGATATAGGATCTGGAAGCTGCCCTCTAAGTCAATCTCCTCTTCATTTGAGTTCGGTTTAACGGTGACATTTCGGCTGAGGCAAAAGATGCCACCTGCATTGTCAAATTCACCACAGTAATTTGGCGCCGAGAAGATAGTTACAAACGATCGGTTGGCGAAGAATTCATAACCATCCTCCACCACTTGATGTGCTCTAACCATCAAATCTAATCCGAATCTACTTAAAAACCGATCTACCACATCGGGACTGAAGACATACGAGACTCCGCGTTCATTCGGTCCGAATCCTGTTTCCGTGAATATCGGCGGTAGTTCATCAGCATCTGGATCCAACATGTCAGGATTTAGTGGATCTGCCCATAAAAGATCGCAAACAACGCCCTCTTCGGGTACATCTGTAGGCCGTGGAATAGCTCGGATTCGCTGTTTGAGATCCTCCAAATTTGTATACTCAGGTTTAAGGAACTCTGGTGAAATACCACCATGACAACAGAAGATCTGATTCTCAATCACAGCAGCCACTGGAAGACAGTTGAACACGTCCAGGAAGTGCCTCCACAATTTCACATTGAATCGCCGTTTGCATTCATCAAAGAATCCGTAGATGCGAGTAATCGCCTGGCACTCGTGATTACCTCGCAAAAGAAAGAATGTGGTAGGATATTTCACCTTGTAGCCAAAGAGGAGACAAATTACCTCCAAACTCTGCTTGCCTCGATCCACATAGTCTCCAAGAAAAAGGAAGTTTGTAGTATCCGGTTTGCCGCACAAATCAAAGAGACGAAGAACATCACGAAATTGACCGTGAGTGTCACCACACACCTTCAGCGGGCCCTCCAATTCCAGCAAGACTGACTGACTCATCACCACATGCTTGGTCATCTGGCAGAGGGTGATCATGTCCTGCTCCTTCAGATTCACATTCTTCACACCTCTGTCCTTACTGGTGGCTAGGGCCTCCACAAATTCATCAAGGTTAAATGCGGACGGCCGCAGGGTTGACTTTCGCGATTGAACAGACAGCTTGAGGCTACACTTGCTATTGGCGGATTATGGATCAGTGGACGGACGGGGAGCATGCGCTGTCTGCGCTCTAAACGCGCCTTCTATTTTCGGCTCGTGGTGACCTATCGAATTTTGAGAGAGGCGGGATTGCTAGTCCCCTCACACCTAGACAAACGTGACTCCCAGTCAATCGATGGGGTCGCGTGAGGGCGAACGCCTCGACAGTCACGCTTGCGTGTCTCCAGCATGGAAAGCCTTCAGTCGAAAGGTGACCTTGAAGGAGGTGGGTGTAATGAGGGGTCATTTTCTGTCCCTTAGTAACTTTTTTCAAGGTGTATAGACAATCTCTCCCAGAAAAATATGCGTTCCACGTTTGTAAAGGCAATTTTTGAATATAGCAAACTTTTGTTCTGGTTTTGGAATAAAAAGAGAGTAAATTTAGTCTTTTTTTGTAGTGAACTGGTACTTGTTTGAATGCACCTTTATCTACGCCGACTCGTTAGTACTCGTAGGACTTTGCAAGCCACTAGTCAACCGTACCCCCATATGGTTATGCCTTGTCACGACTTCAGAGACGCCTGGGGTCGCTGCATTGTAGCTAGTGGCAAGCCAGTGCCCAAACTTTAACTTTCTCGAAGGAGGGAGCGCTTAATATACGGAGGTTTCCATACCCACCTTCCCGAATCACTCCAGTCTTCTCTTTTCCAGTAGGGTAATTTAAAAGTGGGGCAATACGAGACCTGAGGAACTTGAGGAGATCGTTAGTGGAACAGTCTACGGGGATGCCTGGATTACACGAGCAAGCGATATCCCCTCCTCCGCGTCTCCGGTAGCTAAATGGAAACCGACTAATGGGGACTGGTAAATGACATGTAGCCTGGGCATTGCAAAAGCATGATACAAGTGATCACTCGACCTTTCTGCCCTTCGAAGTAGAAGTGCGATTAAGCTGTAGTGGTTGGATTTTGTTTAAACTGTATATTTCGCTGGGCGGGTCCTTCGGTTCCGATCAGGTGTGGTTCCATCTCAGCAATATGGCCTGCCGGTTGTGCTAATCACCATCAAATTCTTCTCCATCTTAATTCTAACTCGTTGTTTACATTAATGCGGCTTATCACGACTTTAGGGTATCCTTAAAGCCTCCATTACTGACCCCGTAAATCTCCGTAAAAAGTAAATTAGTGGCATACGATTGGCCGTGGAAATGAGGAATTGTGACTGCTTTCCAAACCAACAAACAATCTCTGCTAAATTTACAGCCAGATGAGGTTGCATTAGTGCCAAAATTGCATGTGATTTCCTTTTCATGTGTGCTAATTCATTTCAAAATGGAGAGAAAGTGATTGGGGTATTTTTAGTAACCATTCCTATCGCTGACTGATGTGCAAAAAGGATCTGCCTGCTTAGTTTGGCTATTTTTAGAGGGAGCAAGGCGGGCTAACAATCAGGAAAATACCACCACAAACAATGACTAGTCCATTTCGGTGTAATTTACTTTTCGTCTTTATTTGGCTTAAATATATTCTAGATTGAATCTATTGCTTTGAATGGACTTTGCCTCTCCCCGCGCTCATCGTTCATTTTTTTTTCCTGCGCAAAGCTCCTACCTCATATCGCTTTCATGTATAAATAGTACAATTGGTACAGATGTCGCTTTTTGCGGAGATAGGCCAGATCTTTGTATGATTTATTGCCGTAAAGAATATATAGGAAAATGTAGATCGCTCTATCAGCGATCTCGGAAATCTCAAATCTCCAATAGCAGTAGCATTGGCCAATAAGAAGGCAGTCGATAAGCTATTGGTCGGGCGTTAAACCAATCAGCTTATGCCAACGCAAATCAGATTGGTTTTCAATCAATTATTTTTTCCTTCTGAATACAATGTAGAATGTGCATTCATTTTTTGTGGGGCACTAGTTTGCTTACAAACCACTTTGCTAGCAACACATCTCGATTCCATTGTTAAATTTACGTTCTTCAAAAAATACCGAGGCAAGGAGAGCCATACAAGGGAGGGATAGTGTTGCGCACAAAGATGCGTTGTCTTTTTGTGATAAAAAGCACTGCAGATTGGTGCACATGTCCACAAAATCTCCGCATTAATGTGTACCGAAACCCGCAGGTCATTCAATCGGATGTGGATGCAGAAAATACAGAGCGGCTATTCAGCTGTTTATTTTCCTTAATTCTTTGTTCCTCAAATAAATTATTATCTAAGCGAAAATTAATGCTTTAGAAGTCTTAAAAATATGAGAAATCTTGGCCACGCAATCTTTTCGTCCAATAGCAATGATGATGTTCAGTCGCATTTTATTGATTTCCTTTTTTCAACCGACCAATCAGAGCTCCCCTGAAAAATAATTGGTTGGTTAGGAGATATTTAAACTAAGAGCATCTCGTCTCACTTTGCGGATCTATTATCGTGTAGTGTTCCTAATAAGTTGGAAAAATAATGGTTTATTCTAAGCCAGAGTGGTTGCAGAATTGAATTATCTAGCTTGTCGTAGCGAACCGTTGGAAGAGTCGATTGAATGATCAGTTGAGTGAATGTCGTATCCCTGAACATACCTAGGAAACAAACACTAGATTAGCCCTAGTACTTTGGAAATCTCCGAGACTGAAGCTGAAGACATAGGCTTTCTTAAAGGTCTGAGGCCAAAAATGCTAAAACCTCAAATACAAAGTAAACGGTTATATCGCGTGAAGAGGAAAAGGGGAAAGTTAAAATTAAGTATCAATTCCCCTCCAAACATCACATACATAATTATCTATAGAAACCAGTTGTCCAGGAATGCGATCTACCGGCTAGATGTATTTGTTAGGACTTTTGCGTCTGGCCAAAAAATCAAAACACGGATCATCAGACTGGCGCGAATTCGCCACTGGAATTGGGGCTGGTTGTCCGTATGAACTGCCCAACTTAAGGCACCGTTTTAAAATAATCAACCGTGTTTATTGTTGGGAAGTCAAAAAGGACAAATTTGGATCTACCTCGGGTGCATTGGGGAGTATTTGAATGAGTGCATAAGTGCCAAATAGGTAGGCGAATTTCAAATTGAAAGGTAGATTGATGGGTCGCCGATGGATAAATGGTTGGAAGGAGGCGTGGGATGAATTACAGGTGAATGGGTTAAAGAATATATGTGGGAAGGTAGGAATGCCGTGTGGAATATATGGGAAGGAATAAGATAAATAGGCACATTCAGAAATGCTGTAGGAACAGATAAAATGAGGAGATGCCTTTAAATTAATGGAGAAACGGGGTGATTTGGTAAACTAATAAATGAGTGACCGTTGCAGCGCCTTTCCCTAAGGCTAAATAGGCTCAAGTAAGTAAGTATCTTCCCACAGCGGAAGTGGTGGCAGAAAGAGATTCGCCCCTTCTACTCTCACATTTGGCTCTCTCGGTCCATTTGGTATACTGATGTCCAGACAGCAGCCAGTCATCATCACTATCCCGTCATCAATGCTACTGCCACTCCACATCGTCGACCCACCCCACTTTGGCTAGACACCGTCCAACAACTCTTGAAAGGTGGAACGGCCATCTGTCTATTTCATCGCCTCCGCCAAGCTGATGCAAGTATGCGTGGTGCCCTAGCTACTGCCTATTTACGTTCGCGTCGCGTCACATTGCATTGAAGACTCCTCTAACGGACAGGTATAATATCAGAAGCTGCTGCATTCTTTTCAGGATTCCAAGCCTTCTCACTTGGCTGCCGCATACTTGTCCGGAAAACGACTTCTAACCCTACTTTTAATACAATTGAAAGGGTGGAACAACACTTTTATTTTGCGTGCTTACAGCATCCCTCTATCGTGCGTGGACTTTAAAGGCTCCAAGTTCCAGATTTCATGAAATTTCTCGTCCAGACGCCAATGCCCCTTTGTGAGAAACAGGATAATTACAAAAAAATCAAGTAAAACTTCTTAACGCCTTCTCTTTTGCTATAATTTCTGCAGGCAAATTAACTGCCACAGCCCAGATTTTCTTGATTACTCCAACATAGAATCTACCTTTTGCTCTTTCATACCCCCAAAACAAACCTTCAGTTATCCTCGGATTGAGAGCATATCGCACCTAAATTGCTGCTTTAAGATAAAACAGTTTGTTAAAAACCCAAAATCGGTTATCTAAAAGGGGCGAAATGCATGTCACGCATTTGTGACTGACGTAGGATTGTATAATTGGAGCGTCACGTATGTGTGACGTTAGTATTTTACATGCCATTTACCAAATTTTGATGAATCCTGCTGCACAATACAACTTCAGTAATCAAGTTATAATATTTTAGGTCTTTTAAATACTTTAATTTGCCGATTTATTACCCTAACCTTCGTAGGCCTAAATTGACACTGTATCTCTTCTAAAAAATGAATGGCCATTTTCTTTAAGCAGTTGTGTTCAATCTAAAAAAAGGATGCCTTTTCTCTCCCTTCGCACCGTATATAACGCTTGTGCAGAAAAGAATAAGCGTGAAGAGGGTGAAATAAGAGTATCCAAGACAGAAAGGCCTAAGGTGAAAAGGGCCGGTGCTATTGACGCACAGTTCTGTCTCTAATGGTGCTACTGCTGCTACCTCTGACACCATTGTTCGGGTTGGCATGCACTTTGCACGACGCAAATGTCAGTAGCCGCTGACGGCATGCCACTTGAAATCATTGTCAAACAGTGCCTTTAGAAGTAGGCATTTTACGAAGGGGTGTCATTAAGTCGGTAGTGATTTAAACCCTCCCCCTCACCCGCCGTCATAGCGGCTGAAAAACTAAGTGACTCTGCTCCCCATGCGTTTCATTATGATGGCTTAAACAGGTTTTGTTTAAATGGGTCCTAATTTTCTTTTTTATATAAAACTTGGAGGGTTTTTTGAGTTTTTTTACATATTATTGCTCTGATGCTTCAATGCCTGAATCTGGAACGCTCTCTACCCGGTGTGCTGAAACTCTTGACCCTAGTGAAAAAAAGAATGCCCTAATTTACACATATGACCTTCTAATTCCTCTGAAATTGATAGTCTAATGTTGTTCATATAAAAGAGCCTGAATGCCCTGAGCGGTAAGAATATCTAAAGATCAAGGAAAATCTTCCCCCTAGTGTATACACGCTGTCATTTGACATTCATTGGCATTTCATGCAAGATGAAGGGAGGTTTACACTGCGACTTTCTTTTTTGGTTGCCTTTGGAGGCGGTGCACTGGTGCATTGCGGCACAAATTGCAGCACTGCGCGGCACCACCCACTCATTCCCATACAGGAGATGGAGGGCCACATTGGAATCAATCAGCCGATGTTGACTGTGGTGTGGCAGTGTGTCCCTGATGTTAGGCCATTGTGACAGCAAAATTCACATGATTAAGAGTTCTAGAGCTCACGGGAGAGCTCAAGATTTCCGTTTTCTGAACTATTCGATGGGTTTAAGAAAACGCAGATTTATTATCCAAATCGGATAGTTTGCCGTTAATGACCTTAAAGTGGCTGGTACCGCTAACTTTTTACCTGACCCCACCTGCTAGGTCATGAATTCATGGCAATTACTTCGTTGCCAATTTGTCGCCAAGTGGCTGCCATAACTCGTGTTAATAATTAATTGGTAGATTGTAAGATGTTTGAACAGACTCCGGATGGTCTTCTTCCAAGAAACGAATTACTCACTCGACTTTAACGTTAGACGCGTCCTCAAAATCTATTAAATATGCCATGTAACATGTTTCAGACAAATAATAATCTGTATATTTTGCGATTTCGAAGTACAAACTCGTCATCATGTGTGCGCTGACTTCACGGTTAAAAGTAAAATGGCCGTAAAAGTGTGGAATCATCGCCCTTCTAAATGAATAGGATGCTTGAAAGGAATAATTTTTAAAAAGTCTTGGTATTTTTGCTCATTTGTTATACATCTCGCCATTACAGTTAATGGGCTGGACAAGGTACAATCTTATTGGCTAACAAGAGTCCGCTCTACTCCCATTGGCTCTTTGGCAATGCAACTCCAGTGTTTAACCTTCTTGCAGGAGGTCCTACTTTTTCGAGTAAAGAATGGTCAATCAATTTCAATGGAGTAGTAGTATGGTTGCACCTAGGAGGTATTTGCGAAATAATCTATTTTTTTACAAATTAGGCACATCATACAGCGCTGTCATCAATATGGCACCCTGGGGAAAAGAGGTATCAGATTAACTTGAAGCCAAACTCACGTGACTGCAGACATGTGTATGGGATGTTGTCTTTGGCAACCTTTACGAGGAATGCCGTAATTTTCATGGCAACGGAACACAAAAAAGTGCACAGTTTCGTACGCGTGTGTGGGCAACAGAAGTAGATTGATGGAAGGGTGGGTGGTTACTTCTAGCAATTGAGGGAAATTGTGTGCTAAAAAAGGCATTCCATACCTTGCTTTGCAGTATAGTTATAGCTAGAATAAGTTTTTGTAAGTGAAAAAATCGCATCGAGGTGACCTAACTGTTGAAGGAGCTTTTATCTTGATCGCGTAGGGCGATTTGGTGGGACTTGATACTGCCACCTTCAAATAACCACGCATAGATTGTGTGTGGGGTGGTAAAATCAGCGCGAAAATTGCCAGAAGAATTAACTTGACTACCCCGGGGTAAACAAATGTCGCAGCCTCCCAACTTTGATGTTAAAAATCATTCCCCTTACTTGCGACAAGATCTGATGCAATGCAACCACTTACCACAAGATAAAAGGGAGCCTTGGATTTGGCCCTTTGATGTGCCTGTGTTTGAGGAGGGAAGGTTTTGCAATATAACAGTACGCTCGAAAATTGGTGAGAAAATGCACGAAGTCTATTCATGAGTGGAACTTCAGCTTCTGTTTTGCAGCTCACCTGACAGCGTAGGCTGTGACAGCGTGGTAGTGATTACAACAATAGCACCTACGCACGCAAAATAATGCAAATAGGTGATGAAGGTATCAGTGGTGCTCGCCATAAATCTCCACACCCCCGGGGTCATTTCTCTTACCCTTACACCTCTCCATCTCACCCAGGTGTCATTATAACTGCATGGAAAAGGCTGTAGCACAGGTGCCACACATACTCGGACAGCGTTGGCGGAGGCTATGGAACAGACAGACGGCTGCTTCATCACTTATGTGGTGATTTACGTCGTCTAGGCCAAAGTGGGGTGGGTCGACGACGTAGAGTGGCAGCAGCATTGATGATGGGACAGTGATGACCACTGGCTGCTGTCTGGATATCAGTGTGCCAAATGGACCGAGAGAGCCACTTATGAGAGTAGAAGGGGCAAATCTCATCTGCCATCATTTCTGCTGTGGAAAGATACTTACGTAGCCTATCTGGTGATGGGGAAGGTGCTGCTGCGATTCTAGATGAGGTAGGAACAAATGCTTCTAACCAAAGGGGTCTATTGGGGTAAATGTTGAAGTAGAGTTGGCCACAGGTTGGACGATCTCCCAACAACTCTCCAACCAAATGGAATCCCATGCTGTAGACAAACTCAACCGTAGGGGCTTTCCAACACCGGCTCTCTTCTCCGCGTAAGAAGTACCAATCTTGTATTTCAGAACCGCTTCGTAAAATCAGGGCCACGACAATCGTCTTTAGTGCATGAGAGTCTGGAGCTGTGGACCAGTTTGGAGCTCAGAATTGCCTTGAATACACTTTCATGGATTAACTGAACTCCTCTTACATCCAATATCAAAGTATGTCTAGCAAAATTCAAAATTGCATATTATTATACAAAAATCTACCTCTTTTATTTTTCTAATGTAGCTAAAGCAGCCGCTTTTTTCCCCTTTTGTTCAGCCTTTCTGTGTGTGGCGCCACTACAAAACTCCCATCATTGCATCACCAAATTTACCGACGCTTAATAAAATCGTGGAGCCGATAATCCCCGACTGTCTCCTGAACATCTGTTATTATAACTTAATTGACCAATAATTTTACTTCCTCCGCATTGGATGCCGTAGCAACCAACCAAGAAAACATCTTTTTGTGTACCGAATAAGAATATTAAGCTTGTCAGGTGATATAACACCCATTTGGCGATTTAATTTCCAAGCGAAGTACCTATTGACCCAAATCCTTTCCTCCCTTGCTGGATCAAAAAATATCAATTTTCGGTATGACAGGTAAGCTGATACATTAACACAAAATGTTTTTAAAGCAGTGATTTTGCCTACAGTGCCTACTGGGACACTGGAAGTCCATCCCCTTACTGGGTCCACAATGGCCTATTTATAATGTAGTTGCACAGGGCGTACTGCCTCAAAGGTTAGGAGGGTTGTGATTGTATGCCTTTCTTGATAAATTATCGTAAACTCTAGCAATGGGAGGCTGGACCCTGCCTATCTTACCAGCGCTATGCCTAGGCGAGGCCATTTCCATTGTTACTGCTTTAATGGCAAGAAGCTTCGAGATCACCATAAAACAAGCCCGGCAAGCAAGTAAACGGGTGTTCTCCAAGTGGATGCAGCGTCGGACTTAAAGGAATGATGCTTAAGTTGTGTTAAGATTGCTTGTGATTCAACTATTTGTCAAGATCCAAACTTTGTTTAACCTTAAATCACGACATTTGCTACTGAAATTGCCCCTATTAAGTAGTTTGCTAGTCATGAAGATCAGTATTTTTGTGCTTTAAGAATGTCAGATGCATACCCCTGTTAGGAGAAAATAGAAGATAACAGAATGGAGTAAAATGTTGCACGCCTCCCGGTAGATGATGACGGCGATGCACGTATTTATGGTCCACTCAACTTCTTTTAGCGAGATATGCTTTTGTACAACTGAAAGGGAGAAAGACACTCCTCCTCCAGGATGAGTAAAAGGAAAAATGAGCATGTGAAAGGAAGGCAAAGTCCACAGAGGTTCCACCTCAGGCGTCTGCACGACGTAGGTAAGGTCCCACGTCTACCTTCACTACTCCAGTCTTCCTGTCTCTTTCCTACTCATTCCGTATAACCCAGATCCATTTATCCATCCATTCCTTCATTAATTATTTATCCTGCTAGATGCTTCTCATCCGCATTGTCTTTTTTCAAGCCTCCAGTTAGGAACAGAGGGTCAATGCGCTAGACCATTTAAAGCAAGCAGATGAAGTGAAGAATTTGGGTAGCAAAATGAGTCCATTTTTGGCAAAAATTGGATTCTAGAAAAGATGATATTCATATTTAAGCGTGCCTCTCTCAACAACATAGTTTTCTTTCCCTGTAAATTTAAAGACCATTCATATGTTGCAAGATTAAAACATCCATAAGTGGGAAGATCAACCAATAATTTTACACACTGAAATTGAAGAACAATAGGCTTCAAATGATTGACGTTTTGGACACAAACAGTGCGTATTTAAATGTGTTTAATCTGGAAATGAAAAATCTTGCAATTATGCAAGGAATTACACTCACCGGTTTCCTAATATCGATGTTGGGTAAAGAGTAAATTGCAAGTTTTTAAGTAGTATATTTCGAAGAAAAACTTGAATCATTATGTATTAAAATGCGATTGAAATCCAAAAGACTTCATAGTACATGCCGCTTCTTTGTAAGGGATACACCCTTCGAAGGCCGTACTCACACTGTTGCGCCCTGACCAATCGGCTTCAGCGAATGGTTGTCCAGCTCAACCAATGAAATGAGAACGCGGAAGCATGCGATTGGCCAATAGTAAACGAATGTCAGAGTACATGTCATGACATTAGCCTATTTTATTGAGACAGAAGTAAGTTGATGTCACCTTTAAGAAAAAAAAATTATTGAGTGATGGAGGCTTCACTTAATTAGATTTTATCACTCAAGGTGAGTTCAGGCTTCCAGTCTGCAGCCCATGCTGGAATACTATCCTACACTCAATCTTAGACAAAAGACAAATTCAGATTCTACAGCCACTCAAACTTGTCGAACTGTAAGGGCCGTCAAGCGGATCATTTTTGGTTTAAAGATGAGCCCTAGCCACCTTTATCTCTATCCCGCTTCTGCCTTCTAACCTTCTACTTAATACCAGTCCCAAGAGGTTTGGATGATTAACCTTAAAGACGATGGAAGAAGAGGATAAGGCTGAGGCTCCAACCCTTGAACACTATCTGGCATCTGCCCATCAGTGTTTGAATTTTGAGATTATGCGCATTTTTTTCTTACTGAATGACTAGTCTTGCCTGTTTCTGGAGAGTCAACCTTTTCTGCCCATCCTTGAGACGTTCCGTGTTGATATCTCCGCCATGATTGGTGGTTGGCAGGGTTTGGTAGGCATTTACCTCCCAGTGACCATTTGCCACCGCAGTTTAAAACACACACACAAAGAGAGAGTGGTATTTTACTTGGAGGTGAGTGAGCCATCATGGAATAGAGGATGATAACTTGGCCAGCTTAACCAGTGCCTCATTACAAAAGTCAATTATCCTTTCAAATTAGTGGGTAGACAACATAAAATTGACGCCACGTATCTACGCCATAAGTGAAGGAGGTAAAGCTTACTACCTTAATTTTCTGCTACAATTTTTTGCTTCCAGTTGATGTAGCGCAGCATAATTGTTCAAGCATTCCTCTTCCATTGACCAATCTCCAGGTGGCTGTTCTTGACACGTTTACCTCCAATGAATTATGACACGATTCTTCATTACCATGACCAATCAATGGTCTACCCAAATGAAATTTGGTATCTTTGAATGATTTACCACCCAAAACACTTTTTATGCCCCACTGCTACCACATGCCACATTCTTTCCAAAGAATATATGATGGATTAAACAGAAAGATAACTTCTGCAGCCCCGGAACGCAGCCCGCATCACTACACCTCCATCAGGTTTGTTCATTCGACACCTGACGTAATAAGAGCGAGTTTGAAGTGGGGAGAAAGTGGAGGACGACAGGAAAATGACTAATTTAGTGGGCTAGTGCCAAAGGCAACCGAATCTTGTCATTTTAAGTGTATTGAGGACAAGTTGAGTAAATTGCAGCACCTGCGACGAATGCGGAGCCCTCTATACCGCCATTCTGTCTGCCATCACACCTACAATAAGTGGAAGGAGAAGCTAAGGCCTATCTTACAAAAGAAGCTAATAAGAGCAGATAAAGGCGCTTTGGATCATAATGGTGTCAATTACAAAATAAAACGACAAATGAAAATCTGCAGAGAAAATCGCAGGTGCACTTTTGGGGGATCAGATGTTGTTGGCCAATGCCTTGAAATGTGGGAATCTTTGCTTCAATAAGGTACGTCACGCGTGGGTGTTATGGTAACGCGAAACACTAAAAATTGGCACGAATCCAGGATTATTGCGTCGTAAAATTGGATGACTGTGCTGGGAAGTGAAGCCGTTTAATCTGACCTACATTTTGGCTTTAGCTCGATTGTGGACTTTTTAAAGGAGGGCTTACTTCAAGACGGCTGATAATTGCCCACTTGTAGGCCCTTGAAACAAACTTCTAGAGGAAAAAGGCTGGACTGTGCCTCAAGTCCATCAATCACTCTGAATTAGACTTCGGATTGGTGACCAGCGCTTACGGAGAAACCAAAAGAACCAATCAGGTTGCAACTTCTGATCACCTTTTTTCTGTAGTGCGTTTTGTTTAACAAACAATATTTCCCTCCCAGTTCTCACTTCCTCTGCATCCACCTTCCCCCCTACAAATAAACGTGACAGTTGAATGGTGAAAGTGACCTGACCTAGGCACGGGTCAAGGTGTTTAATGCCTACGGAGTTGTCATCCCCCCTCAGTCAATTGGATTTAAGAACTGGGCCCTAATGATTTGACATTAAATGGCCAAATAGGCTGTCAGTCTCCTGCAACTAAGGCAATTTCTTCCCTTAGTGTTATGGAAAGGTGACTTTTAGACAACAAAATTGGTTTAAGGTTTTAACAATGCTTCAAAAAGGGCATTTCAAGGGTTCAGCTATTCAGGAAAAGTTTAGAGATGGCTTAATGAAGGAAAGCGGAGACCTTTTAAATCTCGTTATTTCTTTCCATGTGGAAATTTCTTGATTTAGAACTTCCCTGCCCTCTCCAAAATCTGGATGCAGGCTAGTAGTGGTTAATTTTGGGTTAATCATCCTCATCAGTTTTCCGCCAGCTTTGATTTTAACGGTCGGGACCGCCTCAAAAAATGAGGAACTTTCAATCCCTTTTAAAAATTAGGAGGCTCTCACGAAATGCCGACGGGCATCACTGTGAGAGAAATTTCACTCCACCGGAGCTGCTGCTACCCGAGTGCATAAATGTGTCGGTAGCTGCCTAGCAGAGGCGCCTTTACTCTTTTTTAGTCCCTGTCTTCAAATAAATGTTAGATCGAGCCGTCTTTGAGGCCGCTCCTTTTTTACTCGACACAAACAGTCGTTGTTTCTTTGGCTTTTTTCTCCCAGAGGTGACGTGATGCTGAAATGGTGATGATGAGGATGCAAATGCATCGTCAGGATCATGGCACTCACTCACTGTCAGTACTCATAGCACTGATTGCCTAATCTGTGCATTTCCAGGTAAAACACCCCATCAAAACTGCTAAACGGATATAAGAGTTTTGTGACATTACACAAATATTCTCTTACAGAAAAAACACAACCGGTGTACTTTACTAGAACTGGACTAATCCCGAGGGGAATCCCATTAGAGTCTCCAGTCCGATTAGTCAACAAAAGAAATCAGTACAGAAGGAGACGGCTGGCCGGGACGTGGGGGATGTCGGGGATCCTAGACTATCTCAGTCAAGCGTCATCACAGAAACTGCAGGACCTTAGAGGGGTTATTAGTGGGATTAGCGTGCGCCTATACTTGATATTAGCCAATCAGGAGGGGGTAAGCAAGAACTTGATAGTCTGGAAGGCTCGCTAGTTGACCATGAAGATGGGTCCTTCTGAAAAATCGAAACGGTCACTCAAAACAAAATGCTGGCCTATTTTTTGTCCTAAGGAAATAAACTCTGTAAATCTTGCGTCCTCCTTTATTAGGGAAGCAAGTGAATGCCCATCGGCAAATAGATTTCAGGGCAGATTTTCGGATTGTTTTAATGACCGAAACAGGTGGCTTTAAACCGATTTCCCTCCCTTACTCCTGGTTACTTCCATAACCCTGACAATTTTGGGACAATTTTTTTCATTTAATCTCGTATCTGGTGGATTAGGACTTTCCGAGATTTGGGATCATGATTTCCGACAGCCTCCTAAAAGGAAGTCTGGAATTTGCCGAGTTTTTGGGATGCCGAGGGTGGTATGAAAGTGATCCGCATTGTAGTGCCCCGAGACTTCCTTGAAAACGAAAGAAGACACGATACTCGAGCATAATGCGTAGTATCGACGCACGGCGGGACTGAAGGGTACCGGCATAGGAGAGATGTCAGCCCACCCGGCGAAGGTACAATGGCGGGAACCCAAAGTAACTCCTTAACAAAATCAGAAGTCAAACGACCATCGTATCCCGGAGCTACCCTTGGTCAACCTCCCGCGTCAGTCATCACAACGTAGTCGGTGCTATAAGGAAATACCCACGAGCCGGCCTTACCAGCCATCAAATTTCTATCCATCTGAGGAGATACTTCACCACAACGTCGCTAATCCCTCTTGGCAATTTCACTGGATCTGGAGTTTCATCCCGCATGGAAACTGGTTTCGGGGACTGGGGGGTGTGCTGATTATCACCCGCATCCACCGCTAGTCGGAGGAACACTGGCCTAAAAGCGGAGTCATGTAAGAAAGGACGGGATTTAAAACAGTACCTTGGGAACAAGGATTCGCTTCACTTCCCCCTTGCCAAGTTGTTCTTACTTCAAAGCCGCCCCGCTATAGCCACCCCGGTTCTGTCCGGCTGGCAAAGGAGTGGCGGAGGTGTCGCGCGTTCACTTAATTGACACCTTCATCCAAATAGCGTAGACAGCTCTGCGATAGAAAGCCAATCACCTGAGGGGAACCAAACGGCTCCCCAGTTTGAACAGCGCTCAGCAAAACGGCATTTAAACCTGTCATCAACGCCAAGCTATTTAAAATAATCAAAAGCTTTCTTTTTACTCTCTCATGTTTGATATCAATTAAGAACTGCTTGTTAATTTCGAATTGTTATTTATTTCACTTCCCTCTTTTTTACAATCGGTATCCAATAGGTTATTAGCCAACCTACAGTGTTATAAAAGTATAAAACTATTAATAAATAGGCAGAATGCTTCTGGAATTTGAGGAATTCATTCCTTCGCCAGTACAAATTAGTCTAACATTGTCTGTGATATTCGAAGAAGAAACACCTTTATTCAGTATTTACCAACAGGGACTAAAAGCAATCCCCATATTTTCCCGAAGAAAGGTTTACATTGTTGTTTGTACACTGGTGGGCATGAGATTTGAGGTGTAGACTTCGAAATGGGATAGTCTGGGTAGTTGGAAAGATATCGGGGCAGTGGGATTAATACAAGTCTTGCAAACTACGGTATAACGAGTATTTTGATGGATAAAATCCTTCACAAATTGCCAAAATTAAAGGGTTTATCAACGGAGTTACACATGTAACCCCCCACTCCCCTCTACCCCAATTTTCCTACCTAAACAGAGAAGGTTGAGGCAACCAGTAAATTTGATACGTGATACTCTTGATCTGCGGATAATTATAGACATTTTTCCTTTTCACATTAAAACAATAAAACCCATTTGTTGCGAAGGTCCTTTTGAATTCTGAAGCTCTGAGGGGCGTAAAGCCCCTCCTCTAGATAGGTACATGGATTAACTGAAAGCCAAGAACGAAAATGGCATTATCTATCACAATGTAAATCAAAGCAAAGAAAATCAAAAACTCATTAATTAAATAAAAGTGCTTTAAAAAGTGGAAAAGAACATTTGCGGATTGGTCTTCTTTTAAAATAAATCTACCTATCAAGAAATTCTCTAATTTTGCGCCATAACTAGAAAAAAAAATTAAAAAACGGAAGGGAAGTAATGTACTTTATTGGGGAAAAGTTGACATTTGACACCTTGAAAAGTGCACATTATTGGATGACTCACCAATCCCCGTGCTTTTACGTTTCTATGGTCCCGTTTGCACTACTTTAATTGTCAGACCACAAAAGTACGAATTATGACAGGAATTTGAGAGGCCTAAGTGGAAGCACGTGGAGTGACTTATATCACCTTCTCCAGTTTGAATAACACACCCCTTTTCCATCACTTTTGATTACGCGACGTATTTTATGGGTTTCCTTTACAAAGGAGGGCTCACAAGCGTAGCCACCTCCTTTCTCTTCTTTAGGGGGTCCTAGTAGTCATCTACGGTTTGAGACGATAGTGACCAAGACTTCCAGGTAGCAAAGATGGCTTCAGTCCAGGCAGAACTGCTCCCAGAACCCTTAGAAGATGGCGGCATGGTTAAAATTATCCAATGGAAACTCACTAAGTCGGGTTTTATTTGTAGAAGGAAAAGGGAACAAAAACATCATTTGAAAGCCCTTCTAGCGTGCGGCAATCAAGCGATTATTTACATGAAATGAACACCTAAGCGCACGGATTTTGCCACCAGTTTGGTGCCTATATTTCATTCCCGTCACTAGTGGATGGCGATGGTCACCCACCGCCCCCCGCTCTCAGCCTTTCTGCACGCTGATGCAGGACTTGACTCGCGGACCCCACGATTTTCATCACACCTTTCCCAAAAGTCTTCCAATTTTTATGACTCATGGAGGTTTAGGTGATTTGGGAGGATTGTCGAGGCAGCCAATCAAGCATTAACGGAGCTAGCGATAGCTCTGTTCCATACTACTAACGCCCATTTCAAGCGTACCACCGAAGGTAAAGAAGCCTTTACATGCGCCCACTTCTCAAAACGTGGCATTTGCATATTTTTAAGTAGATTTTTAGGAGAACACACGTATAATGCGTAATTTTATTTCCAACTCCCTAAAATTCACACAAAACAACTCTATTCACTGTCATTTTTGACAGTAAGCGTTCCCTACTTTATACTTTTACATTAGGTTTCATTGTCATTACAACTAGTGAACAGGTCCTCCACCTCTGTCTTCTCATCATAATCAACTTTTTTAAGCGATTTGTTAAATTCTTGTTGTCATTTTTAAGCAATCATTTGTCTCCTAAGTTCAGGGGTTTAAGAGATTCCCTCCTTTATTGGATCCGAATTCCATTGTGCTAGATTTGTAAACTGTTGTTCCATTTAGCGACCTCTTCAGATGCCGACATTCCATCAAGCCGTTTCAGATCGTGCTGGAAATGTCGCACCAGAAGCCAAATCACCAAGAGGATAGGTAATTCGCGGAAAAGAGAAGACTCATCACGATGATATCTAGACAAACATGGTTTCTTTGAATAGCCACCTTCTAGGAGTCGTCCTTATTGCCTTCTGCGACTGTAACGAGACATCCTGTGAAGGATGGTCATTTGCGAACGGCATCTGTAATAGTGTGTCCTCTGCAAAAAGAAGTGTATCGGTTGACCAAAAGCAAGGAAATTTGAGAGTTCAAACAATAAAGTGCTTCATTTAAAAGGGTGTATTTTATACTAAACCATTCCAGAGACGTATTACATGGTGCAAACTACTGGTCGACTATTTTCCTCGAAAGAGTAATCCATTTATACGCAGGAAATAGGGAATGGGCAAATGGTTACCATCATTTCCACCTTTTATGGCTGTCAGATTGCGAGGGATCTTTAATTACCCTTGCATTCCTCCCCAATTCACATAGATTTTCGATATCTAAGACCTGCACACTGGCATTGTGCAGTGCTGTTACTACCCTACACCTTTGGGCCTTCTTTTTTATGCTCTGATTTGATGCCAACAAACAATAAACAATGCTCGCATTGTAAATAATCCAATCTAGTTGTCAGATGTGTAGAAGCAGACACATATCAATAATGGACAAATTAGTTCATGTGATTACAAAAATGCACCAATTCTCTTAGATCGAATTTGAAAATTGGGAAAAATAGCGGAAAGATTATAGAATAAACCATCAATTTTTCCTTACCTGACGCCCAATCAAAAGTGAGTGTCGAAAATTATTAGTCATCGATTGGCTACCGATCAGCCAATGCTTATAAAGCGCAATTGAGAATTCGAGTTCATTTCCACCAATCAGCTTCCAGTCAAGAGAGTTTATGAAGCGCTCCACTCTTCCCCTCCTCATTCATTGGCTTTAAGTCATCCAATTTATTTGGCGATTGAAAAATATCATTGTGTCATAAAATCGGGTGATTTCTGACATATTTTTTACGCTTTTCAAGCCAATTGTAGGTCTATTTAATCCGAAATCGGCGGATTAGCCAATACCATTCATCCACACGGTCAACGGTGAAGGTGGAGGGCTTAAAGACCTCGAAAGACCGCATGCTGAAAAATACCTTCATCTGACCACTTCACGCCTACCACATTAACAATCCCATTTGTTAAACACGAAAGCCAGTTTGTGATATTACTCTCAAAAAGATTATTTCTTCTTCATGCATAGAATCCAGTTAATCGTAAAGAAAAATGGCTTACTAAAATTCTAACGTGCATTTTGGGGTTTTATTGTCAATCGATCCCCACGTCAGGGCTCGAGGTAATACTTGGAAGTCAAAATTTGACGCTCCACGAGAAGGATATTAAACTTGTAAGCGTCAAATGTGTCCACTTTTTCCTTTCTCTCTTTTTTTAGTTAAAACAAATTCCTTGCGCAAGTGGTTTCAGAGCATGACATTTCAGGTATTTATCGGGTTTAAATATCACAGCATTATTTCGCCAAGAGGCTCAAAAAAGTGCCTTTTCGACAACTCCACTGCACTGCAGGGTGTTAAAAATCTCCCTCTTTTTCTTCTTTTTACTCCTCAGCTGAAATGCGCAGAAGTGAAGACCCCATTGTAAGGTCTCCTCGTGTAATCCCACACCATTCCCAGAGGTTGATGGGAGTGTACAATTCCCACCCTCTTACTCATGAAATGCCAATGCCACAAGAAGTATGCCTTCTAAAAATATGTGTGTGCATGGAATAGAATGGCGAGTGGGAGTTTGGATGCATTTGACCAACTTCATGTTGAAGTAAAATTAAAAGTAACCTTAAGGTGATGAAGATAATAGTGAAGGGTGGTTCAAATTTGCTACTTATGCGTCTACTTAAGAGAATTCCGGGTTGATGAATAAGGCTTTATGTCACAAGCAATTTCGTCAAACATTCTAACTTATTAGGACACCTTTTGGAAGCTGCTGAAGCAGCTTAAGTTTTAGGTGGCTAATTTTTTAATTCAATTCGTCGGCCAAAACACATATGCAATTCAAGCCACGTTAAATGGATGAGATGGATGGAATGATTGATACAGGGCGGACGAAGGGATAACCCAAGCGTGAAGTCTCAAATGCTTGTCTATTTTTTGGCTTGGACTAAGGTTCCATAGTCTTCAAGCGATTATCCACAAATAAATTCGCTTAAGTGTCAAACTCGTTGCTAAGGGGCCTCCCCTCACCAACAATCGATGTTTTGTTTTGTGCATTCTTTTAGCATGATAGTAATATTTTGAACGTTATACTGATTTAACGGCCTCGGATACCGGCCCTGCGTGGTACCGCCTATGCTAAGACAATTCGTTTCCATTGTAAGAAGCTAAAACTCAGTTGAATTAGTTGCCCTTTTCCTCACGTCCACACCACATCGCAGCGTCCGCCGATCCCTTGAGTTGATGCTACAAGTTGTGTGACTTGAGAAAAGAATCCTATTAAACGGTTGCAAGAAATACGAACTGCGCATGGACAGCCCGGGATGACCTTCCCAGGTCAGTGGGTCGACTTATCCATCCGTCCATCAGCAGGCAGGCAATCTCCTCCGCGCACACACATGCACAGAAGCACACATTCCACCTGATTGGTTGGGGTGGGAGAGGCCAATGGGGACTAGAGGAGAGAGGCTGTGATGTGGTGCGGTTA
The DNA here is from genome assembly GCF_000524195.1 of Echinococcus granulosus. Lineage (NCBI taxonomy): Eukaryota > Metazoa > Platyhelminthes > Cestoda > Cyclophyllidea > Taeniidae > Echinococcus > Echinococcus granulosus. The sequence continues at coordinate 51,756 of NW_020170493.1, forward strand.
GGCGATGGGTGCGTTGGCGGGACTATCACTGAAGGTGGTGAGGGGAGGAGATTGGTAGTAGCACACACTTTGTTTCCGTGTCTACGTACACGTAAGCGCATAGGCACACATATACGCACATACACGCAAAAACACACACACCCACATCAACAGCGGCAACAGTAGCGTGGACTATGCTGTCGAGAAAGTGTGACCGCCAAGGCGTTAGCACCCAATTTTTGGCGTCTTCGGCTTCACAATTTAGGTAATTTCTTGATGGTTTTCATGCTCTTTGACTTCCTGATTGACCACTTATCATCCCCAAGCTAAGTGCACTTTTGACCCGATCAGACTGAATCAATTTTTAGTGGAAAAGATCATTTTTTGCCTCTTTTCAAATGCGCGGAGCTGATTCCAAAGCGAATATCGATTTTTCGGTCAAGTAACTTCAAACAAAATTTGGCGGTTTTTTTAATAAATTCCCAAAGCATTAGGTACTTCTTGAGCTCGTTTTTCCGGTATTTTATGCATCTATATAAAGATTATTTCAATGAGGCAATTTGCTTGCTACGACTTTAAAACAAACCGGTGGGTTTGCAAAATTCTGTGAATTATTTGCGAATTATACTAGCTTTTTTATGGTGAAGGAGGGCAAGGAGAACCCTTGAAAACACGTGCTGGTGCGAAGTACTCTGCCATGGGTTGGTAGCGATCAATTTCAGTGAAGGCATGGAAAAAGAGGAGAAAGAGAATTATAAACCATTCTGCCGCTATCAGAACTTCGGGTGTCTCTAACCTCCTTCTAACCCTCCCAGCCGATGTAGGGGACGAAATCCACGACAACTCGATTCGTGCTTCGCTCTATAAAACCTGAAAAGTTCCATTATTGTGTCAGCCTATTCTGCTGCCTGAGAAATAAGTTCTGTATGGTGCGATCTGTAGCACGCATTTATTTTATGCCCACTTTTTGTTTTTTTTCTGATCCTGTCATTGGACACAACATGTGGGCTTATTGTTTTTGTCCAGCCTGTGTTCAACACAGTAGATTACAATATGTTTCTGCGCTGTGGGAGACGTTGCCCTGTTTACTTCTCCCGAAATGTCACCTTTTTGTCCCTTACGTCCCCATTTTCGCACCCCATGTCCCTGGTGAGGCTACTTCACACAACGCCTCCACCAGTCATCCGGGAAGTAGAAAAACTGGACATGCAAAATATGGGCCTTTGTGATGCTATTTATATGGGTTTTGGTAGCATATTACTACCTTGAAATGTCCCATCGGGTTGACTCAACTTCACGTCCGATTGACAAGTCGCGTCAGATGCATTAACTCGGTAAATTTTACAATCCCAACAATGTTCTTGACCCTTATTCATTCTTTTGGTTTAATTGGCGATTTTTAACGTGGAAGAAGTGATCCGCCCTCAAGTATCGGTTTGGAAGTGCTTCCATTATTTTCCTGTTTACTCCCAGCTAATGAGAAGCAAGGTAAAGTTTCAGCCACTTTTTCGCCAAATTCTGACATAAATAACAGCAGGTTGAATTCTGATTAGCATAGAGGAGAAGTTCGCCTTCAAGTGAGTCCTGAAACATCCCTAGCAAACACGACTTTATAATCCATTTTCATGGAACCCTGAGGAACAAAATCTCCCCATGCACCAATAAAGCATAGAAGGATAAGCGACATCTCTTTAGCCCTCGTTGACTCACACTCCTGATTGTAAAAATGTCCTTTTTTAAAAGGAGAAAGTTGACGATGTGCCTGTTTCGGAGTTTGTCGTTAAGCTTAATGTCAATGCACAGGTTAACGTGTGACCATTTCCATATTTTTTTCTTCCCGGCGTTCTTCTTTTGTCCCTCGCAAAGTGAATCACCCCCCGGGACGGCAATTAGTACTGTAATTTTAAATCCCCGCTCAAGGAGAGACCTCTCATCGAAGTGGAATTAACGGCAACTTCAGAAGCCCCTCCGCCACCATCCCGTGGGAATTGGCATCCTCGAAATCGAGGGTTTGATCGCCAGTTGTGGCCATAAAAAAGATCTCAAATTTGGCCGCTGAAAGCCTTTTAAATGCGGCTAATTTATTAGCCTCCGCCTTCTCCCTTTCTCTGTGTGTGTTTATGCGAAAAAGGTGGATTTTGCGAGAGGCCCGGTTAGTAGTGCAACTTCTTATTCTACAGGGAGCAAGATTGTAGAAAAAAGACTATTTTTTCTGTTTGTATTTCATGTTAGCTGCTTTAAAAGCGGCGGTTCCATATCAGCTGATCGAGCAGTCGCGAAAGCAGCTGTTTTTGTTACACTTTTGACTTACTTAAACAAAAACCTGCGAATAGACAACAAAACCCTCCCATTTTAATCAAACAGTTAATTTAAAAATTTATTGCAAACATTTGCTTTTCCCTTTTTTGCTTCTTCATTTGACGACCGCTCACATGACTCTCACGAGGCGGATTTTAGCCTGTTGGAGCGATTGTTGTGCAGATTTTTTGACCGCTAATCGGGCCACGGAGTTGAACGGGCTTGACCGCACAACCAGATTGAACACCTGTTCCCACAGTTCGCCCCACGCACTGCATACATTTGCCGACGCCGCTTTCTTCCGCCCACCCTCCGCCTCCCCCCTCCCCGACCGTTCCCCCTTCGTCCTCCTCTTCATTCACCCAGCCATCCGACCAATCATCGCCTAGCCACGACAACCACCCCTCAAACAGCAATCACATTCGTGGCATTTTCTGCTTGACATCGGCGTGACCTTGCAAGGCTACAGTTTGGATTGCTGTGGTCGCGCAAGTGACCCGTGATACCGAGGCGATCAGTTCAAATAACCTGGAATTATCTACCCAGGGGATATTTCCCCTCCCTATCCTTCTCCTCTCTCCTCCCCCGCTCTCCTGCCTCCTCCACGGCCATATTTCATTCTATAAATGTTGTAATTTCGGCAAAACCACCTTTGCCCCTTATTTCTGTTGATTCGCGAGGGAGGTTTCTTCGAAGAATCGGATTTAAGGCTCTAGAAGCTCATCCGACGCACCAAAAATTGGGATATGTTTGCGGATATTGGCTAGTGAAAACTTTTACAAAAGAGAAAAGTATGAAATACCCAATGCTTCAAAGTGCCAAACTGACCTTCACGAGACGCTTAAAATCAACTGCCCAAAAGCAAAGGCTTTTGACATGTTTGATTGACCCGTTTTGACAGATCTGTCGTGCAAAATGTTGATAAGGCAAAAGGATTATTTGCCACCTCCTCTCTTTCCCCTCACCCCATCCGTCAAATGCCAAGTGGATGTTCGAATAGCCTTATATGCAATTTTTTTGCCTTTTTTGCATCCAGGCTTCACTCTTCATACCTCGCTACGGTGGCTATAGCCCTCCTTTTTTCCCTCGTCGCTTCTGCCTCAGCGGTATGACAAAAAGCTTTTCTTATTTTCCCGACCTCTTGCTACCTTCTAAACAAACTGACAGTTACTCTTAATCGTGTGAACGAAAATATCTTTTTTTCTTTTCTAAATTCTCACAACTTAGGTTTTTTGGTCTTCTACCTATAATGCCGACTCTCTTCACTAAATGTGCTCTCCATTGTGGAAAATTTATGATTGGCTAATCATGGCTTAATCAAAAAAATACATGCGATTATTGGTAAGCAAAAAAATACTTCCAGAAGCAGAAAATTGAATTCTTGTCTCTCCAAAAGTATGCAATTATTCAATTCCTCAAAGGCATACTTTACCACTTCACTACTAATTTAACAGCCAGTCTTGTTTATGGGAAAGGAGAAAAAAAGTTGTAATTGATCTCAAAAAACCCACCTGATGGTAAATAAATAAATGGAAAACTACTAGAAGTAAGGTATTAAAGAAAACTACTTTCTATTTTAAAGCAAATCCCATGGCAGATTGATCCTGCGCGATGCCAATTATTGTGCACACCAGACCAATGCCAATGCGTCGGAATTCGCGGTCCCAGAGTACGTCCTCCTTTACTACTCAAATCCATGTTTCAGTAGATAGGTGGGTAATCGTCTTGAGAACCTAACGTTTGTTTTAGGGACCACCGGGCGAAGTAGGACCGGTGGGAGCTTGGGGACCTCCTGGTGATGTGGGTATGCCCGGAGTGCCTGGCGAACGTGGTGATCGTGGCTACCCTGGTGCTCCTGGGCTTCAGGGTCGAAAAGGAGAACCGGTGAGCACGTTTGAATCCTCACCCTGGATATTTATTGATATTAGATTAGTCAGAAGGCCGTTTTTCTCATTTGATTGTATTTATATACAAACTATGCTATATATAGGAATATTTCGGCAAAAATTTGAAAATCATTGGTTCAGAAAATTCAAAGTTTCCAGTCAAATTCAAAACAAGTTTGAAATCTTGCTATTGTCCTCCTTCCCTCCCCGAGTAACCTCTGAAGCTTGTAAAAGTCTGGAGAAAGCAAAGTCATGATACCTCCCTCTTGTGAGAGCAGTCGCATGAACTCCCCTTGCCTACGCTTCCCGTGCAGTAAGCACTGCGCAATCAGCATTTTGAAAATTTACCGGCGAGGTGGAAATGCAAGTCAGTAAGCCGTAAGGAAGGCGAGATGATGCTCAAGTAAAGCGTCAGTAAGGCACCTTGTCAATTTTTACCGCACCTAGAGTTAAATCCCTTCCATGAGCTGCATCGATGAGAGGTTCAGGCCTAATACCATTCAAGACTGAGTGGCACCCCAAGGATGCACTCTAAATGGCAATATTTACTCGTGGAAACACCTGTCCAGAAAGACAAATTATCAAAGGATATAACCGAATCTAGGCACAAATAGCCAGCGCTTATCCTCAGTGCTCCTTGCTAACTGGTAGTGACACAACAGCGCCCCCTCAAAAGCCAACCTAACTTTTCCATTAGTTTTTATGATCTTAAAAAGGCCATTTGTACACTAGTCGCATATATTTGTCGATGAGTATTATAAGGAAACGTCGGCTAATTGCATCGAACTGGCAACTAAAAACTACTTTAATAAGAAAAATTGAGCTACTTCACAAGAAAACTTTAAAAAACCAGTAGGCCTCCATTTGAATTATAAAAAGGAGTAAAATAAACGAAAAATTCGCTCACCTTCACATGAAGCAGTTTAAATTACATTTAAGCACAAACTGTTGAAATTTGTAGAGCTTCCTCTAACTGTGATTTAAAAGTATTCGTTTTGGTAAATGTTAGTCAAAAACATAGCTGTGCAGTTTCCATAACGTGGTTTTCCAGGTCAACGAACTATTTTTTAAAACACATTTTGTCTTTACTTAATCAGTCCAAAATATGTTTGATAATTTTCGACAATCATCAGCAGATAATTTTCACACCCTTAAAAAACCAAGTTAATAAAGATTTTTTAAACTTATTCAACTTTTTCAGGGTGTTCAAGGTCCACCTGGATATGCCGGCATTCATGGTTTGCAGGTAACTTTCTAATTGGCCTGCACTGTTTTATGACACGCCCTGAGCTTAATGCATAAATAACAAAGAATGGAATGTATGTAGTCAGAATCGTCATTCTTGAACCAAGGCAGTGGCTTTCAATTTTGGACCCTTTAGTTACTAATAGTTCAGCCGTAAAGATGTCTCATTTGGCCTTTTCTGGTATTTGGAAGGCTTGATCTATGAGTTTACCAATTCCTTGCTTTTATCTCAGGGTCACCCTGGAAGAAGGGGGATTAAAGGTGCACGGGGTGCCACTGGATGTGAAGGCCCTCGGGTAGGCATTATCCGCATACTTCATCAACCAAAAAATAATGCTTTTTTCCAGCTAATCTCAGATCCTTCCCTCCGTGTTAGGGTCCAGATGGAAGTCCTGGAATAGCTGGACCCTCAGGTATTCAGGGACCCCCTGGCGAACGCGGTCCCCGTGGTCCGAAAGGAAACCCTGGATACATGAACGCTGGACCTCCCGGTCCACCGGTAGGCTACTAATGTAGATTTAAGTGAACTTCGTTTATTTTAGTGCCTTCTTGTAAATTCTCAAACCGCTTATTAAGCATACAGAGGGTTAGTAGGCTTTAAGATTCTGACTATATACCTCTGAAAGGCCATTTTTCGTACCATATATATGTAAACATGGCTGAATTCAACAACTGTGCCGTCCAAGTTTTCTCGAGGGACGTAAAAGTTCATAATTCTCTGTCTGTGTAGAGAAGGGCTGAATCGAAAATCAGTAGCGGAGTTTGTAACACCATCATGGAAGCTGACTCGTGATAGATTAAAGCTGCCGGCGTGACTTCCTAATTGAGCGAAATATCCTTCACTCGGCGAGGCAATTGCGGGTGGGATCTGTCGACTCGACGTAATGGCAAAGCTCGAACAACATCGAGAAAAGCTTCATCTTTGGAGACATTCAAGACCAGGCAGACATCGAAAAGAAGGTTCTCTTCCCACAATACAACACAACGCGTGACCGCATGCCTCATAGGGAAGAAGTTCCACTCGTTAAAAGGTTTTGATAGACATTTCGGGATAGGCGTTAGGTACTGTCGCACCTTCATTCACTTCCTTTTCATTCTCCTGGTTCTATTTTATAGAGCTCCAAGAGTTTCTTACTGCCTTTCTTGTTGTTGTTTTTTTTTTTTTAGGGTCAGTCGGGCGATGTTGGCTACATGGGTCCACCTGTGAGTTTTGCAACCTAGATTTGCTCTCTGTTCTACTTTATCTTCCATGCATTTTGTTTTATCAAAACAAGTCAAAAATATTCACTGTATTGGCACATCAAGGCCTTGGCGATGCCTGAATGTGCGCGCATTTGCGTCTAGACAGTTTCACAAATCGGAGGCATTAGGTAAGCCCCCGGCGGTCAACAACCCGCCTTCCCGTCTGTATGCCTACCTACAAGTGGAGATTTGTGCCCACCCATAGTTGAGAGGCCAACAGAACCGCGGTGGAATTGTTGTCTGGCAACGCACAAACACTCCAATCTTCTAGACGCGCAATAATTTGTGGTGGGACGAAAAAGCCAGTTGGTGAGACGTGGGGCATAATAGCGACCACCTGTAGTCTTGTCAAGATGTGGGTCATGGTGTACCATGACAACATGCCTCCGACAGATGTCTAGACCTCAGGAAAGTACCAGTGCGGGCAAATCTAAGACAGATGGTCGGTGGTGGTCGGTCGGCCTTGTTTCACTTCACCAATCGCCAACTTTATTTATCACCAGACGGGAGGTATTTTCCAAATGTCAAAATAATCAGATGATCCAGTGCAAATTTTTGAAACTACTTTATTTGAGCATGTAATACTTCCTCATTTAAAACTGCACTTTAATCAATCTACATTATCTTTTGTTAAAGGGTTTTCGAGGCCCTCCAGGTTACGATGGGCCCATCGGAGAGCGCGGACCTATGGGTCCAAAGGTAGGTCTGCTTCACTCTACCTTGCCGAGCACTCATAACTTTGGTTGAAGGTTCCCACACCCATGGGAATAACTGTCTGCTTGAAAAAAAGTTGTGGTTGCTTTTCAGGGTTACAAAGGCGCGATTGGACCACGCGGTCCACCCGGCAGAGACGCACCGACAATTACGATTGAAGGACAAAAGGGTGATCAAGGCTTTCGTGGGGTGCCCGGGCGTGATGGACGACCTTGTGAAGTTCTAGAACTCCTCTCTGGACCGCGTGGCCGGTCTGGATATCCAGTAAGTGCTCCATGCTACTCAAATGGAGGTTTTAAGCATAGGAAAGTAGATGAATCAGTTTTGTTTTTCTCTATAGGGACCACGCGGGCCGAAGGGAGATCGTGGAGAGAGGGGCACGGAGGGATTTCAGGTAGGATTTTTTTTCCCAATCCATCTTAAAATGGAAGCATTTATTTTCTAATCTTGGTTTGTTTCCTTGATAAAGTTACGAATTTGAGAATTTACCAATGCAGTTGCGATTTTTTGTGGTAATCAGTGAGAAAAAAAATTTCAGGGACCAGACGGATATCCGGGTCTTCTGGGAGAGAAGGGTCTTCCCGGCCGTGAGGGTGATCGAGTGCGTTTGCCACCTTGTAAACGTTTTGTGAGACGGTGAAACAATCTACGACAAATTTTTAAAATTTTCCTGGTTTTTATGAATATAGGGTCAAGTTGGTGATATTGGCGATCCGGGCCGCGTCGGTGAGCCCGTAAGTTTTCCACCCATTCGGACAGCTGTTCTTTTGGTCAATCAAGTGAAGGAAGGCTTTTATCTGATAGGGCGATCGTGGTTTTGACGGTGATATGGGAAGAATGGGTCCAGCTGGAGCTCCCGGTGAACGCGGACCTCCTGGAGTTGACGGTCTTCCTGGTTTTAGAGGTCCTAAGGGTCGTCCAGGGGTAAGTTATCCTACCATTAATATGTTTGCATTTCCTAAGCAGGGCTTTTCATCGACATTTTCGGTGAAATTTTTCAGAGCCTTCGGGACTGTGTTGGTCCTCGAGGTCGAAAGGGCGAACGCGGACCTCCTGGCGCGAAAGGTTTCCTTGGCTACAGAGGTCGCCAAGGTCCCACAGGCTACAAGGGTCCCAAGGGTGACCCAGGTCCCCGTGGTAGGCCCGGACCTCCTGGTCGTATGTGCGAGACGGGTGAGATGGGACTGGTAGGCGAAAAGGGTGAAACTGGTACGTATTAGAAATGATTTATTAACTAATATCCCTGCTGTATATGCTTACTCAAGTACATATAAGAGTATCAGTTAATTTCCTCAACCAGGTTTGCCAGGAAGACGCGGAGAGGACGGTGATCCCGGTTACATGGGTCCTCAGGGTCCCCGAGGTCCGGACGGTCTGACCCCAATGTACGGACCTGTTGGAGAACCGGGAATACCCGGTTCACCCGGTCGTGTAGGCCCCAAGGGAGACCCTGGTCTTCCTGGCGATCGCGGTGATAAGGGCTACCGCGGTACCCCCACCGTCGGCCTTCCCGGACCCCGCGGTCCTTCTGGCGATATGGGCGAACCCGGACGCACCGGTGCACCCGGTCTAATGGGCCCGGCCGGCGAAAAAGGTAAGATCTTTGCCCTATCTGTATGATGAAAGCACTGATCTATTCCGGACTGCGGAGTTTAGTTTCCTAGACTCGAATCAACTGAATCACTGAAGCACCTAACCACCTAGCTGCCAAGCTTTAGATGAAGCCACTGAATAATGTCCCTTTCTGGATTTAAATTAGGAATCAACTTCAAATCCTCGGCTTTGGAGATCGTAACTTTACTTTATAAAGCCTCAGTAGACTTTGCTTAGTTAAACAGTAGATGTTAGTTGGCTAAACAGGACTAACTGGAATTTCGACGTTTTTTTAAGGCCCTAGAGCTCCACCCTGCGATGCCTGCCCCTCAGGCGAGCCGGGTGGAAGAGGTGAGACAGGAGAGGACGGAGAACCTGGACAGCCCGGCCAGCCGGGTCAAAGAGGCCAGGACGGCGACCGTGGCATCCCTGGGGCTCGCGGACTGCCCGGTCTGCCTGGTCTTGACGGTTTTCGAGTCAGTTTTGTGTTTCATAACGTTGTGTCTACTTATTTGATCTGCGTGGCATGAACACTATGATCTTACTTTGTGTCAATTTAAAATAAATGACTGTGAATGGCTTAGAAATCAACATCAAACTAGCACTCCTCATCACCTTTGCAACCTCTGGAATCATTCTTCTGCTAACATGATTTTTCTACCTCCCCATTTACGCTTTTTTGATAGGGTCCACAAGGAGTTGCGGGAATTCCCGGTCTCAAGGGTGAGCCGGGTGAAACTGGTTTTGTGACACTTGTCAATCGTCAGGTCATCCCCGGCGACCAAGGCGATCCTGGAAGAGACGGATTGCCCGGTGCTATGGGAGACCGCGGTGCAATGGGTCCTCCTGGTTTGCCTGGTTTTCCTGGTCCTCGAGGTCCTAAGGTAATCTGATTACCCACGGCTTAGATAAATGCGGGAGACATTATCATTGAGGCAGCGATAGGATTGTTTCGGAGTTTCCCTACTTCATACCGGAATTCTGCAATGTTTTGCAGGGTCGACCGGGTATTGATGGTATGGTCGGCTATCCCGGTCTTCCTGGTGATAAGGGAGAACCGGGAGAACCCGGAGAAGATGGTTATGGTGTCAAGGGCGCCCAAGGCGAACCTGGTGACATGGGCATTACTGGACCGCCGGGCCGTAAAGGCTCTCGTGGTGGGGTTTTCGATTGCCCTTTTGTTGGTCCAGTCTACAAAAAAGGTGAGAAATTAAAGTAATCCTCTCAAAACCTTTTTTTTTCACATTAATTTATTGGGATTTGGGGCCATATATAAATGACGTATTTGCTTGCTGAAATTTTATTGGTCCGTTCGAGGTCAGGAGGTAAAAATTATTCCTGCGGTGTTTACAACAAAAAGAGGACTATTTATTTTCATTTAAAGTCAATGCCAGATAATTGTGGTGGTCTTTGAGGCATCCATCATGGTCATAAATCATTTCCTTCTAATTTTATCACTTTTTCTTTAGACAGTCAGCATACTCAATTCTAATTAATTCGTCCAGCAACACTGGTTCAATTCAAGGAGGTGTTTATGTTACTTATCTTTAAGACAAAAGTTGTCAGATAAATTATATAATACATTAAATTCGTCCAATTTTAATTACTCAAAGTACTGATTTACTCAAATAGGTGAGCCCGGATACCGTGGGCCCAAGGGTGATACAGGTTCAGCCGGACCTCATGGACAAACCGGTCCTCAGGGCACAAAGGGTGAGTCACGTCCTCGGTCGCACACGTGTAGAGACGCAGCTCTTTTCCTATGTCCAACAATGCAACCTTGTCTATTCGTTTCCACTGGTAGGCATCCAGGGATTGGCTGGCCAGCGTGGATCCCGCGGTGATCGTGGACCTCGAGGCCCCTCTGGCCTGCCAGGTGACATGGGTATGCCCGGCTCGAGGGGACAGGACGGACGAGAGGGCCCACCTGGACCAATGGGCGTTCCTGGTCAACCTGGAATCGCCGGAGATCCCGGCTACCCCGGAATAGTTGGAGAGAAGGGTGAGTGGTAATTAGGTGATTGGTTAGTCGATTGAAAAAAATGACCAATTTCGTTATGGGTCGGTTATTTATTTGAATGATGGGTTGACGTATTGATGGCATATTGGTGTATTTGTTGGCTAACTGATAGATGGGCTGGTTAAGGTGAGGGCAGGTTTGAAAGACAACATTTGCTTTTTGGCTAGGCGAACGTGGTGAACCAGGAGACCCAGGTAGCAGAGTTGGCGGTTCTCCCGGTGAAAAGGGTAGACCGGGCCTTCCAGGCTTTCCAGGTGACCGTGGTCCTCCAGGACGCGCAGGACCCATGGGTGTTCGAGGCCGGCCTGGTAAGCGCTCCCCCTCCTCTTTCCATTTCTATGCCTCTTCCTAATCCCCTAAAATTTCCCATCTTTTTATTCCACAGGTCCTCCCGGAGTCAGTGGGATACCAGGAGCTCCTGGTAGAATGGGTCCACCTGGCGAAAAGGGTCCACAAGGTCTTCCAAGCACAAGATTGCCTCCAGGCCTCCCTGGTCTTCCGGGTGTTCAGGGGCCTCGTGGTGGGTATCTACTCACTACTCACTTCCACTTTCAGTAGGCTTGTGATAATGTACTTTTGCTTATTGCTCCTTCCAGGCTCCGTTGGATCAAAAGGTCAACGCGGACCCTTTGGGAGGTGCTATGGACGAGGGCCTACTGGGGATATGGGTTCTCCTGGTGATCGCGGATATTCTGGAATGCAAGGACTCCGAGGTCCAGAAGGTCCAGTTGGATTTTCAGGCTTCCAGGGCCTCAGTGGGAGACCGGGAGAAAAAGGCGAACGCGGTGCGAGGGGACCGACAGGTGAACCCGGTAGACCTGGACCAACGGGTCCAGCTGGCCGACGTGGATATGCTGGACGCTCTGGTAGATCTGGCGAAATTGGACTACCCGGTTTTTACGGACAAAAGGGTAAGTACAACTAGAAATTGCAAAAAATCCACTTTTGAACTGTTTTGTAATCTAATTCTTCAATTTCCCATAGGTTATATGGGCCTGCCAGGTATGTCAGGACCAAAAGGCCGACGTGGACGTCCAGGAATCTCTCGGGATGGGCGTCCAGGTGTGACTGGACGTCCCGGTTTGGAAGGTCCAAAAGGTGAAAAAGGTATTCGTGGAGTTGATGGCAAAGATGGCAAGCCTGGCGAACCAGGTCGTCCTGGGGTTGGAAGCCCTGGACTTCCTGGAGCAAAGGGTTACAGAGGACCTGTCGGTGATCCAGGTCCCCCTGGCATGGACCCAATTCCTGGACCTGTGGGAGATGTCGGCTTCATGGGCAGAATGGGACCTAAGGTGGATATTTTCTTCCCTAAAGTATCAACTTTTGAAGTAGAGAACGCAAATTCTTTAGCATCTGCCCTTTCCTGAACTAGGGACCGCGTGGACTTCCTGGACCTGTAGGCTTCACGGGGCGTGAGGGTCTTCCAGGCAAAAAGGGAGATCGCGGTGAGCCCGGAGACGATGGATTACCAGGCATCGCAGGCGATCGAGGTGATGAAGGATATCCAGGCCCGCCACCAAGCTTTATGAAGGGTCGTAAAGGGTATGGCGGTCGTCCTGGACCTAAAGGATTTACAGGACCTGCGGGTCTGCACGGCGGAATCGGCCCTAGAGGTACTCTCTCACTTCAATGACTAGATTAAACGTATCTAAATCATGTCTGAATATATTTTATTCCTCCGATTTGTAATTCAGGAAGGCCCGGAATTGCGGGACCAAGTGGACGACCTGGTTTACGCGGGCTGGAGGGTTATCCAGGATTGCCAGGGGACACTGGTACACCTGGCTATCCTGGACGTCAAGGCATGAATGGATCTATGGGTCAGCCAGGAGACGTAGGCCCTCCGGGATTCCAAGGGCTTGTTGGGCATCAAGGACCGCCTGGGTTAAAGGGCGCCAAGGGCAGACCCGGTTTCTGTCCAATACCGCCTCCTGGACCGAAAGGAGAACCTGGACCTCCTGGAAGGATAGGGCCTGACGGACCTCAAGGAGACAAAGGTGACTGTTAATAGGACATGGCATTTTAAGGCAAAAGTTGGCAGCGCCTACGGGACAAACTGACAAAGTCAAGATTTTTCAGTAAGAAATCAATTTTTTCACCCTTTGAAGGTATTGCGGGCCTTCCCGGTCTCAAAGGTACTCCCGGTCAGCCGCGAATGGGTCCAGAGGGTCGTAAAGGCGAAAGAGGCTTTGATGGTCAACCTGGAAATGCGGGTATGTAGATGGATCTGTACGCTGAAGTGTCTACTTATTTTTTAATAAGTAAATGGCGCATACAGGCAATTTGAATTTATGGTTTCGTCGCCGTTAATTTTGTGGCGAGTTAGGCGTTTAATCGATGGATATAAGAACTTCGTATGACACGGGTGGCAAGATATCCTGCATATTCCAAACATAAAGCATGATAACCTGTTGTCCAGGCTTTACATCTGGAGGCCGTCAAAACTACCGCTGGCATACTACTGCATAGCCCAAATTTTCTTTTATCTTAGAATCTTTAAAAATGGCTGCATACTGCTCACTCGCTAACAAGTAGACAAAAATCTATCTTCTCCCCAAAGGGTTACCTGGAGACCAGGGTGATCGTGGCACACCTGGATACCGCGCCAACCGCGGAGAACCTGGGGATATGGGTCCACCTGGACTGCCCGGAGAAAGGGGCCCTATTGGACTACCTGGTAAGAACGGTCCACCCGGCTATCGTGGGGCTCCCGGCAAGGATGGTGTAAAAGGCAAACCTGGACTGCCTGGCATTTCTGGGCGTCCAGGACCCGATGGACCCGTTGGCGACCCGGGTGAGCCCGGACCTCGCGGTTTCGAGGGGTCAAGAGGTGAGTTAGGCGCCTGTGTTAGTATTAGCAGACTGAATGGTTTTGCTTTGGAAAGATACGGCTACGAAGTACTGATGTGTCAGAACAAAAGAATGAGCAAAATATATCAATTACTGGAATTGAGTTATCATTTGTGGGCAATGTGTGACCTTTGGACTTGATCTCTTCGGTCTGACGACCTGATAATGAAGTCACAATTTGATCGCCTTTCTCTCCAGGTCCTATTGGACGCCCAGGTTATCCCGGACCTAAGGGACCAAAAGGCAAGTCCGGCTACGGTTTTGTCGGCAGGTCTGGAGATTTCGGCGAACCTGGACCCCAAGGTGAACGCGGCTACTCTGGATTCCAAGGTGAGTCCGCTTTTTATTTACTTAAATCCCACTTCAGTAGCGCCTAAATAGGAATAACTCCAGTACTATAACTGAATATCTGTGCTAACCCTTTGCCATTATTCATTGAATCTGTAAGGCACACCGGGCAGAACGGGACCTCCAGGCGAAAAGGGATACAAGGGCTCTGCTGGTTACATTCCCGGTCCTCGGGGTCCCACAGGAGAACGCGGTCCACCCGGCGATATGGGTTATCAGGGCATAAAAGGTCAGCGCGGTCCACAAGGGTACCGCGGTCCCGACGGTCCTAACGGTACCTTGGGTCTTGGTGATGGCGGATACCTCTTCGCTGTTCATTCGCAGAAGGATACTCCACCCAGCTGCCCGGAATTTACTCACGAACTCTACACGGGCTACAGTCTGGTGACACTTCAAGGCGACGATGATTCAATCAGCATGGATCTGGGCAGTCCAAGCTCTTGTACTCGCGTCTTTTCAATCATGCCATTCGCCTCGTGTTTCAGCTCTCCCCCCTCTGGTGCATGTCATTTCAACATGCGGAATGGAAGGTCCTTCTGGCTCTCCACACTGGAGCACTATATGACGGAGCCTTTGCCCGTGGAACGCATCCAGCGATACATCTCCCGTTGTGTGGTGTGCGAGTCCAGAACGAATCTCGTTGCCTTTCACTCTCAACGACCTTATCTGGAGGAGAGCTGTCCACCTGGATGGGAACACGCCTGGAACGGGTTCAGCATGCCCATGGTAAAGAATTGTTGATTGATTGTTTGGTGACTGAAAGACCGACGACGTGATAACTGATTGGTTAGTTTATTAACTCTCGCATTCAATTTATCCGTTTGTGCACTACAGGTCGTCAGCGCAGCGGTGTCAGGTGGAGTTCAACCACTTCACTCGCCGGGCAGTTGCCTCATGAACTTCCGTGCTCTCCCCTTCATCGAATGCAACAATCACCATGGCAATTGTTTCCACTGGCAAGACGGACGTTCCTATTGGCTGCGAGCGATGACCTTCAACGAGCAGTTTACAAAGCCTGCAGGAGCCACTTACAAGACGGACTTGCTCAGACAAGTTAGTCGGTGCTCCGTCTGCCGAAAATCGATGGAGATGTTGGTGAAGTAGGAGCGGTTGAACCAAAAAAAACCTCCATACCATCACCGATTAGGACTCTTTCATGATCTCTTCTCCTCGCACACCTCCTTACACCCTCCCCGCTCCCTCCCTCTCCACCTTCAGGAGAAACCTCCTCTTTAGTGCCTAATCTAGTACATCTTCAATGCTCCCCTTATTGGGTGTTGAGTATTTTGTCCCTTCCATCCAAGAGTTATGCTAGGTGTATCGATGTTATGCAAGAAGCCATTTGAAATGCAACCTCCTATGATTTTCTCTATTTAAAAAATTGATGAAAATTTAGAAATTACATGCTTAATTATTTATTTTCCATTTCTCCTTATTGTCTGTGTCTTTAAGTGCCCTCTCCCCCCACATCCCCTCTCTCCTAGCCCCCCCCCTCCCAACCCCGCCGTCCCTCGTCACCCCTGTCACTTGCAGCCTTGACTTGTACATGGCTTTTGCTAGTAAATTTCAGGTTCCAATGGCAGATTTTATTCTTCTTTTTCCTCTTCCTCCTCTTGCCCCCCGTGCTCTTCGTCTACGGCGGCAGTTCCATGGAGAGGTTTACCTCAGGATTTTTTTGGCATTCGGGTCAAGTCTGCACTGCTAGTCTGATTCACTTCGTACTTGCTGAAGTGGTTACCCTCGAGGCACTCGGTTATGTTGGGAGATCCAACTAGGTCATGGATGAAAGGTGGATGTGGCAAAGTTCTTTAACCACCTCGGCGCTCCACCTATTCTGCCACTCATTGGATGGCTGGGGTTGAGCACTCCACACAGGCTCAATTAATGCCCTGCGGAAAGACAGTGGATTGTCAAGGTTGTCACTGACGTGGAGGGATACCGCGTTTGCAGCAATCGTCCGTCTTACCCTGCGACTGAGAGTTCAGGGTCTGCTCTACAGTGTTTGAAGGCTTCTATGTAACTAGATATCATCCGGCTTTGGTTCTGCATCCGTGTCCACCACACAGCACGCCATTAAATTAGCACAGTACCGTCAAAAATTGTCATCTTAACTAGCAAGTGTCTAGACTGGTGCGGATATACGTGGGTACCGCTCGCAAGTCCCCAGTCCCGGTTTGAAGTGAACGACCTATCTCTAAGACATTAGGGCTTAAAATTTGGTAGATGAAAGGCTTGAGCAACACCCATCATAGTAAACTCGGCAGTTGTCAGTCAGATCTGCCGCATTTTTCAGTTCTTTTTGCACTCCAAGTAAGGCTGCGTGTACCGCAACCACCTTCCATGACCCGATGAACTCAACTTCAAGTTCAATTGATTTCCTGTGGTGGAACAAAGTCCACGAGATGCGTGCAAAGACTGACGGCGGTCAAAAATGACAATGAAGTTCTCACCGGCGTTGGTTTTGTGTCTGCTGATAGGCAGCGATACCTTCATCACCTCTGGAGTTGCACACCAGTCAACAACTCCTACATCGAGTAGTTTTGAGGCCACAGATTTAAGTGCGTTGACTTCGGCTGTTGAAAGAACTGTTGGGACGGCAGAAGATGTGGAAGTAGAAAGAGGGACTAAATCTACCAAACTTTTGGTGGAAATTGCAAGCGAGGGTTCTACAATCTTATCAACGCCAGGAAGTGGGCTTGAATCTGCTAAAGCTTCCATGGAAGCTTCTGAGACATCGCAAATACCAGATTTAAAGGAATTACCTGGAATTCCGAAGTCCTTCACAAACTCACGTGCTTTAGAAATTGGAGTTTTGCATGCTGAAGCTGATTCGTCGACCACAACAGAAGCGTATACACCAGAGTCGGCAGAAATTGGGGGAAGAGTTTTCTCCTCGGAATCGGCAGAAGCCGCTTCAAAAGTTAACTTGACGACTCAACTTCCAGAATTGGATGCTGGAAGCGGATCCAAGTCTACTAACTTATCATCTGATTCTTCTATGGCTTCTGAAACTACCTCCAAACCAGTTGAAACACCGACACCGACTGTGGAGATGAAGACTTCGATAGCAGAAGGAAGCGATGAGAGCGATTTTACATCGATACCGGTAGAAGCCTCCACAAAGCTTGAATTGACCACTCAACCGCTAAAAGTGAATACAGAATACAAATCTACATCTGCTGATGCATCGTCTGGCTCTTCTGCAGCTTCAAAAGCCACTTCCAAATCCATTGAAGCATCGGTATCGACTCTGGAGTCGAAAACTTCGTTAACGGAAGAAATTGGTAAAAGCGACTTTACCTCGAAATTGGCAGAAGTTCCCGCGAAATTTGACTCGACTATTCAGGAGCCAGTAGTGGACACGGAAAGTGGACTTACGTCTACTGACGCATCGACTGGTTCTTCTATGGCTCCTGAAACCGCCTCCAAACCCACTGAAACGTTGCCATCGACTCCGGAGGCAAAGACCTCAGAAGTAGAGGAAAGCAGTGGAAGCGATTTTACATCTGAAGCAGCAAAAGTCCCCGCGATATTTGACTCGACTACTTTTACGGTTTCTGAAGCCACCTTCAAACCTGGAGAAACGTTGGTACCGATTCTGGAGGTAAAGATTTCGACAACAGAAGAAGTGGAAGCCACGGAGTCATTAAATGATAGAAGTGGACTGATAAGGAATTTGATAATTATGTATGTAAAACAACTTCAAGCCCAAAGAGATGCAGACAAGGTGAGAGAGATGAGAGACACCTTGATCAGACTTGTGCAACTCTGTCGTCAGTACTTTGGAAATGCAGGAGAGTATGAATGTATCCCATGGTTAAAGTAATTATTTCCACCTCCTACTAATCGCCTTAACTTCTCAATTTCCTCTCTTTGTCTTTACCTCGTTTGCATACCTAAATATGTGCAAAAAAATAAAATAAAGAAGGCTAAGTTGGGAGGGGTTTTGATCTTTCTTGGATTGGCTTTGCTTCCAGTTACCATCACGGTCAAACATCGAGGTTTTCCTGAAGTAAAAGATGCTGGTTTTCCTATTACTAGTATTGTGGAGGACAACGAGTCATGCCTGAGGGTACATAGAAGGGTGCGGGATGGACGGATGGATACGGTAGGGTTGATTCGGGATGGATGGATGGATACAGGGTGGATGGATGAATGGATGGATGGATAGATGAATGGATTGATGGATGGATAAATGGACGGATACGGGATGGATGGACGGGTACAGGATGGATAGATGGATGGATGGATGAATGGATGGAGGGATGGATAGATGGATGAATGGATGGATTCAGGATGGATGAATGGATGGATAGATGGATTCAAAATAGATGGACGGATACGGACTGGATGGATGCTGGAAGAATGGGGTTCGAGCTGGATGAATACGGTCAGGATTGATGTGGGATGGATGGATGCACGATTGACGGATGGATATTCTAAGCCATTGAAAAGAGATATGCTTCAGCTAGTGTTGCATAGCTTAAAAAATTGTTCAGCTGCTGTACCTGTCCACCGTTTTTTTGAGGCTTTTTCCATTCTTAAAGACTGCCAATCACTTCTAACCCTCTTTCTCCTGCTCACGCGCTAGCTTACATCCAAACCATCAACCACGGTCCATCCTGCTACCCAACCCAGCTCCACATTCGATGGCCTTTTCACCTCTCTGACGTTGCGTCGACGCCTTACACGACGGCACCTTGTATTCAAAATCACTTTAAACTTCTTTTTTTTTTGCAAAAACACGCAAATCTTATGTCAAAGTGAACTCCGATCACAAAATCGAGGCGTGACCTTTCAATCAATTTACCAATGGCGTGACCTCATACAGTACATCATTGAAGATGTCAACAAAGGGTGAGAGCTTCTTTGACTGCACTCCCAGATCCATTTGAACCATGAAGGCGCTTCTGTTAGCAGCGCTGACGCTAACTCTAGTCAGTCTGGCTTTCTGCATTCCAGCAGCAGCAAGGAATGGCAGATCCACACAAGCCTCAAGTCGAAGTAGAGGAGTGAAGATCGCTGGTGAATCGGAGAAGGCAGTGGTGAAAAATGGGCTTCAAAATTCAGAAAGGGAACCCGTTAGATATCTCATCGAATCTCCCAGTGTTGGAATCATTTCTACGAACCAGAACGCAACAGATGGTGTCAGGAAGAGTAGAAAAAGTGAAGAGAAGAGTAGAAGTCGTGGGAAGAAGAGGAGGACAGAAGGCACTGTAAGCCCTACCACAACCACCACAACAACACAAGCTACTGAAAGCACTGAAACATCGGAAAGTGACTTTGTCTTCGAGAATGACAAAACCGTTCAACATGTAGATGAAGAAGAACCTGTGGATGAATCGACAAAACCACCGCAGATTGGCGATTCTAAGGATGTAACAACTGAAAGTGCTGTGACCACAAACAAAGTGAATACCGTGGAGGTGACGAGTCAAAGCAAGCCAGTAACTTCAAAGAAGCAGGAATTCGACGAGAATGTGCCAGAACCAGCCTTTGTTGACGGATATCATGAATACTGGCCACAATTTAATGACTTCCAGGAGAGCCTTCCTGATTATTCCATGCCGCAAATGGAAGCGCTTCAATACGAACCTCCGTTGGCAAGTTGGAATTTCAATGAGCTGCATAACTTTTATCCATTACCACTGCTAGAAGAGAGTTTGCCATGGAGCCCCTTTCGAGATCAACTGTACGAGACTCCCGACTATTCAATGTGGTCAGAAGAGGAGCAGTTCTACGAAATTGAACCGTACTGGTGGAATGGCGAGGTGAGTACCAACGAAGGCAAGTGTAATAGCAAGACAAAGAAGAAGACGGCAACAACGACGACTACGACTTCAACGACAACAACAAGGGTGACAACGACAGCGGCGACAACAACGTCAAGCTCCGTTGTCACAGAACCAACAACAACAGCGACAACATTTCCAACCACCACCACTACTACTGCTGCCGAGACTACAACTGTAACGCCAATTCCAAACCCAAGTTCAACCTGGCAGGGGATTGAAGATCTGTTGGAAACGTACAAATTGGATGTGACGAATGACGCCGATGCTTCGAGTCGTGGGCAGTTGACAAAGCTGTTTCATGAAATCCTTCAACAGTATGAACCCCTTCTGAATGGTTCTGGCAATAAGAAGGCGGAGTAGGAGCTGGAAAATAATGCATCTCTTCCTCCCTCCTCTCTTTTTCCAGACAAAAGTTTAAAATGAGTAATTCCTGAGCCTTCTACTTGAGAAATCGAGACGTTGTATTGCTAATAACTTTGATGAACTACCCAAAAGCCCCTCAGTTTTGTTGACTTTAAAACCGTAAGTTCTAGAAGTGAATATGTAGCATTATTAAATCGGGTTGTCATTTTTAGTCAGCTATAGGAGCAGATTCAAAGGACAAAGTTGCCAGTTGTGCATTAAGGTCGGCGGGTGTCTCGAAAGAGCCCATCAAAGAGCTTCCTGCAGAGTTCCACCAGTAAGGAAATTGTAGTATATTGAAGGTCTGGAAGTAAACGCTTTATTCGCTGGTCAGGTGAACCGCAAGTTCAAGGGAACTCGTTTTAGTGTGATTCTACCGTCGGGAAGGGGAGTGGCGGGCAGGAGCTTAAACGTATCATTCAGAAGGGGGTCTCCACAACCTCGGCAATTCCGGTTACACATCACCATATCACGATGCGTCACATTCAGAAGGACCCGGCAGTCATTCAAGTAATGTGCCATTGAGTGTCCCCCCGCCCTCATTCGAGATGAGCACGCGAACACCAAACGTCAGGCCAAGTCATGGTGGAGGCTGCCAAGCGAACGGGTTCCACTTCAAACAGTGACCACGTACACACGCGCCAGACCTACCGTATGCTTTGCTTGTCAACAATAAAG
Organism: Echinococcus granulosus; assembly: GCF_000524195.1. Lineage (NCBI taxonomy): Eukaryota > Metazoa > Platyhelminthes > Cestoda > Cyclophyllidea > Taeniidae > Echinococcus > Echinococcus granulosus. The sequence continues at coordinate 72,806 of NW_020170493.1, forward strand.
GACCACGTCCCGAGGTCTTACCTCTCGACTGTCTCCGCGTTCACATGCACAAGCAATAGAAGGACGGAGTGCGGTAATTTTTTTAATACTAAAATTACGTCGCAACAATACACGCTTCGGGGGGAGGAAACAGGTTAGCAAAAATGATCAAGTGAAGAAGCGATTCGAAAGACACCCCCCTTATTTCCTGCGGTTCTAACGGTGGGTGGTAGAGAAGAAGGCCGCTGTTCGGTTTCTGAAAAAAAGGAAAAAGAAAAACTACAAAACACCTGCAAGCAATCCAACATTGGTAAAAGATTGCTACTTATAAATTATTAGTAGCATACATAATAGGGTCAGTACCCAACGCGAACGTGATAGAGGAGGAAGTGTAAACACTTACAAATGAAAATCACAGTGCGCTATTTACCGGTCGTTGCCGTGTTGACCTAAAAGTACAAAAAAAGCTTCACTTTGAGTGTTTTTTTGGACACTCCACTAGGATTCTACAAAAAGCAGTGCAGCAGTAAATGCAGAGCTCCACATTTTTTTTTCGCACCTCTACAAACATATTTACCCCGGTAAAGGAACAGAAAGTCACACAAAAGTCAAAGCTAGGATATCAAAGTAAAATTCATCGCCACAGACCACAAAAACTGCGTTCTACTGAGTGATCAAATAAGGTTCCAGGGATTTTTGGATAAGGCTAAATTTAGTGACTTGTTGGCAAGTGGGAGTACTCGTAAATGACGCGACTGTTGATTGACACTATAAGGCATCAATAAGTTTCGGCCGACCAATTTGCTGCTCTTTGATGTGACCCCTCTTGGGTTTCCCCTACCTTGAACCCAGCCACAAACCCCCACCTGCGGGTCGAATGAACGCTGATGGAAGTGATTTGGGCTAGCATAACCTGGTTTTAAAAAAATAATAACTTCTTGTCAATTTGTCGCATAGCGTTTAGAGAGGCAGAAGGGAGAGGAGGAGCGGTAGACAGCGGCAGAATGCACCATTCAGAAGAGGCGTCTCAACAACCACATCACCAGGACATATTGCGGCACATTCTGGAGGACAGCCTACTCCTTCAAGCACTGCACTGCTGGGGTGAACGTGCAAACACTAAACACTAAGCACGCGAACCAAAACTTCAGTGATGGAACAATCAAGCCACAGACGCATCAACTGAAAAAGCTCAAATCATGGTGGAAACTCCCAAGCGAATAGATTCCGCCCACTTGTCCACCATGCAATGAAAGTCTCCTATCTAGAAGGCGACAGACAACCAATTTGGAAGCCTATCTGCTTGTTTTGGCGTGTTTGCCTGACTAACTGACTAGTTGGCACGTGATGAGGAAGGATATTCATATAGCAGTCGTCGTTAAGTTGGTTATTTCCGAACAACCTATTCAACACCCACGTCACAAGCTTACAGTACCTACCACCTCAGCTCCATTAGATTATGCTTTTTGTCGCTTGCCCTAGAGTTCTGATTGAAGGAACTCGAAGATAGACCAGAAAAAAATTTCTTCGTGGTCTCAGTTCTAGATCTATTTGCAGAATACACCACAATCAAACGTTTGAGACATTCAATTCAAAATGTCATCCGGTGAAAGATGAAAAACTTACAGATTTCAACTGAATATCAAGGCGAAATATCATCGACACAAAAACGAATCACATATACCACGACGGTTCTAAATTACATTTCTCCTCAATGACTGATGCTTCAGACGCCAATAACTTCATCTTAAATGACGTTCATTTCTTAACATTGACTCACCTACTTTATTCATTGTTTTTTTTTCTGCTAAAAAAGAACAAACTAAAATCCGCTGTCGGCTACTTCAGGCCGACCAATCAGCGATTTAGGTTTCCTTCCAGCCAATCAGCAGTGAATGGACGTTAAAAAGTCTCGCGCGTTTGATTGGTCAGCTGACGCAAAATGACCTTTCCACTCAACTTTATCGCATTTAGATTCACTTTCCTACCTTTTTTCTCCCCTTTTTCTGATAATCCAGTACCATGAATGTGAATCCACAACTTAATTTTTCATGTATTCATTCGTTCTGAATTTACACATGCATATACAGGCACACACGCATAAACAGTGTGCGCTTGGAGCGACTCCGTGACATTTGAAATGGACCTATAAAGTGACAAACAGCGCAGTTACATAGAAACAAAATGTTATAATGTTGCAAAAGTGTCACACCGCCATTTAAATGTACTTTATGACTTTCCGAGTCGTGTCTTGGAATGACGGATAAGTGACATGCTTGTGATGTCGTTGGATATGCGTTTCAATGTGGAATAAATCCAAACCACAATGATGACTGATAACTTGTGGTGCTGTTCTAAAAGGGGGTAACATGTGTCAGGTGAGGAGAAAGTCTAGAGTGAGATTAGAATGGTGAGTAAGGTGCCGACATAACCATCTCAAACTACACGTGAATTGGCAGTCAGTCAGGATTCAGCTCTGTCACTCGCCTAGATACTCCAAGCACTCTCGTGCCCTTGTAACGTCTACAGATGCAACATAAGCAGCCCTTGATGTCTCTTTTCCAGTTTTAAGTGAGTAGAGGGAGACTCACTTTTCAATTCAGCATTGAATGTTGCCATTGTAGTGGAAAAATCTCGCGGCAACGGACTATAGACTCCGACATTCACATGCGGTAAGTCGACTTGAGAAAAGTTGGGGCACTTAAGATCGCATTAGGCGCCGGGAACAGCCAATTAGGATGAGATGTCAGCCAAATTCGCAAAAAGGAATTTTGTAGCCTCGAACGGAATCTCAAAATGTGCAAACTCAAACACCAGATTTCGCATTATTTAATTTCCGAAGACCAAATGAAACGATTTCCGGTTTTAAAACGTTATAAAGTGTCGACCTAACAATTAATGCGCATTAATTCACTCAAATAAATGGATGGATAGATGGATGAATGGGTGCAGGATGGTTGGATGGATGGATATGAGACGGACGGATTGATGAATGGATGGATGGACGGATAAACCCAAGACGGAGAAGGAAATGAAGAGAATGGGTGGATCATTATGTAGATGGAGGTGTCGCTAGATGTATAACTTGAGAGATGGTTACATGATAAAAGCTAAAGCCGTAAACACCCACTCGCCTCCATCAAGTGGTTTAGTCTTCCCACGCCACTTGAAGATAATCGCTCTCCCTCAAGTACTCCACACGGCCTAGAAAATCAACCATCAGCGAGTGCATACTCATTCAGTCAGACGTCTGGAGATTAACACCCTCTCCCTCCAACCGAATTAAGTCTCAACTTACGTGGTTTTGAGAACTTGTCGAGGTTATCCACACTGAATGACCTCTGAATTGACGCCACCTGAACATCCTCTCCAACTAGACGACAATCCAAACTGGAAAGTGTGGACACACCAGACGTTGTAAGCGAAGAGTTGGAAAATATGTAGCTTTCCATGTCTGGCACGTCCCTCCCCGCCCTCTCCGTTGGCACCTTTGCTTTACTCGTCGTGGTCTTCTGAGGAGGTGATGATGCCGTCAAGCCTTGACGGCCATCCCTCCCTTCGGTGTCACTGTCATTCGGTTCACTAGTGACATCATCAATCCACGAGCTGATGGGTTTTGAAAGAATTGGATCACAGATGGTTGCGTCATAGACAATGAAGCCACCGTCCATGTCAATCTTCAAGGTGAATTGGTCCAAATCGTCCAGAGGATTGTCATCAATGTAACCGTCGTCTTCGTCATCGTCTTCCGCGTTGACGAATGGACTGTCGCTGTCTGCAGGCATCTTTGAAATTTCATCCGACTGCGTGCCGATGGCCACTTCTCGGCGAATATCTGTAAGATTGGAAAAAATCAGCCTAGAAAAGAAAATGAGGGAGGAAATTAATTTGGAGAAGTTGGATTGGGAAGGATCTATGGCAGGAGAGAGGTCATGTCGCAGCAAAAGGCGGAGGGGTAGTGAACAGGCCCACAAGATGCATGCTTCACCATTGAAGAGACGAGGAAAAAAGTACCTCAGAGTAGAAGCCAAAGAAAAGCCAGGGGAACAACGTTTCCATGGCTATGAAATCAGCCTACGGGGGAAAAAGGGATAAGAGTATTTCCGGTGAGAATGAGTTCTATTGAAGAGGAGAGTAAGGAGGCAATTAACAATTTATTACCACAATCCCTCACTCTTGCCTAATGAGATACGAGCTTAAACTACACTTAACTGCAGCGCCTTCCATCTAGGCGCTCCGCATGTGCTTCTGTAGTGCCAAGACCAACATTTTCATCCTAAAGTGCAGTATAAGGCCATCCGACGAGTCAGTTTTGCTGCATGAGGCATGAAGTCTGGCGATTTCGCCCCACCGAGGGATCAATCCTACCTGTTCCTCAAAAATGAGATGGTGAAGTACAGGCAGTAGTCCCCTCCTTCTCACCTTAAAGCAAGGCAAATGGTCATTTCACAGGTAAGTCTGCAACAGGGTGGGGTGTGGTCCTCCGCGTTTCTGTTAAGAAGAGGACTTTCATTCCTAAAAGTTTCTGATCCAATCACAATTAGCAAGCCTGAAGTAAATACCCAAGCACCGAAGATGTCGTATTTTAATGGCACTCCTTTCGTAATCATCATTCCTTTCTTCTTTTTTTCCTTTTTTCGCGTTTTAGCAACTAAGTGTTTGCATTCTAATCTGTACTTAGTCAGGAGTGTGGAGGTTAGCCCGCACCTTAACCGATCGCTCTTTCAAATGGTGATGATGATGATGATGAGGAGGAGGAGGAGGAGGAGGAGGAGGAGGAGGGACTCGGTGACCCGTGAGTGAAGCGAGTCTTTTACGAAAAGAGACAGGAGAAGTAAATGGAGTCCAACATGAAGCCTCATTTGCATTAACTCCTGCTACGGGTACATCGCGCAATCAAAATGCGCATTTAGTTGGACAGGCTTGTTGATCAGATCACTCTCACTCTCGCTTGATCACACCCTCGGGTGCCCAATCGGCTTGCATTTGTATTCTGCTTCCCAGTAAGTGAAGTGTGCATAAATTAGGCAAGAAAGGACCACACTGGTGCAGTAAAGTGAGCTTTTTTGTAACGCCCTGCATAGCTAAGTGGGTCACCAATTTGGTGTCATGACGCTGTATTACTATGCTCTAGCATTTACTGCCTTAGCGACAGAAGTAGGTGATTTTGCAGGCTGAATACAGCGCCAAAATAGTACTGAAAGAAGGCACCTGGCGGGGGTAAGTGAATCTACAGAGATGCAGTGACGAAAAACCATTGGACACCAGGACTACCTCAATCTGTCGACATTTAACCCAAAGAAAAGTTCATGCAACGCAGTCGTTGCACAGGCAGAAGCTACACACAATAAAATGCCATTCTTTATAAATTCTTAATCTAACAAAAATTTGCTTTTTAGGTGTAGCGTAATGAGAGTACTTTCCTGCATATTTAGCCCAATTATTTCCCGTGCTGTTAAACATTAATGTTAATATTATCAGTCGCATCTAAGGCCGTTTGTATCAGGACTATCACTGCCCAACATTCGTCTGAAATCCGCCAACAGCTACTTGACGTTACTTACCAGTATTAAGTAGTATTGGTCGCCCGAGTTATGGTTATACTACTTAATACCAAAAAAAGTAACATTAAGGAGCGGAACTATTCGTCTGTTGCTGAGCTTCCACTTACAGCTTTGAAGGTTGCATGGGAATAAAGTTTGTTTTCAGGGCAAAACTCACCTATCTTCATGGTGAAGAGCTGTAGGTGTCCTACTAACTCCTTCGTGAGTAGTACTGGCAGTTTACATCCTCTTGCGACCGAAGACAAAAACATGTGCTCTACTGACTGTCTTGTAAGCAGCACCACTCGTCTCCACGATGAAGGAGTGAAAACCTCCAATTAACGGTTTTATAAGCAAAACTGGAAACTTACTGACATCTTTACTACGGATGACGTTGCCCCGTATCCAGCGGCCGTCACTGTCTTTGGGGAGAGGTGCAGGCGGCCAAAATGTGGTGGTTGGTTTAGACGGCGACGGGGGTGGGAATGCCGGTGGTGGTGGCGGCACCATCTCATGATCAGGAGTGTGACGAAGTTTTACAATTCTCTCCGACGCCCTAAATGAGTTGCGACGAAAACGCGGTGGTAACGGCTGCTGCGGCCGGAAACCGCCTCCACTGCCACCACCGCCGCCGCCACGATGGTGGTAGGGACGCGAGTTTTGTGGCAGGTTCCAGGGGTCCAATGAAGGCATGGATTTTGCCGGAGTCAGAATCTGTTGTTGCTGTGCTTGCTGGTAGTGGTATTGTTGTCCATTTCGTGGGCCTGATGTAGAATGGAATGGAAAAATAGCTGGATACCGAATAAGTACTACTCATACTACTGCTTACAATAGTAACACTCCTTACATCACCAGCTATGCTACTTACTAAGTAAATAAGTAGGTAAGTACCAGGTAGGTGCTTGTGAGTCGAAAGTACAAAACGTATGATCCGGTCTTTAAGCATGTTACTTTTCTAGTTTTTAGCCCTTGATAGGGTTAATTTACCCATCCTTTTCACGCTTCTATAAAAGCTATTTTTTAAATTTCACCGCTTTGTAACGTCTTCAAGTGAAAGTCACGACGGTGTGCTCGACACCTTTCACTCCACCATGAAGATAAAAAACAACCTCAAAGAAGGCCAATGAATTAACCAGCTACTTTTAAATACTGTGATGAGTAGAGAGGCAAGAATTGTCAGACTGTTACCAAAAAGTCAAACAAAGAAAGTAAAAAAAATGAGAATTGAAAATTTTAAGCTGCCAGAGGTCAGTAAATCCAGCTCAGATAGAAGACTGACCGGCTACTTCGCATTAGACGAGATTTTATGCGAGACAAGGTGCCGCATTATTGAGCAATAGGGAATAGAGAAGAAATGGACTTAAGCACACCACTTCACGGCATTCTTTATCAAGGCGGGACACAGAAAAGATGAAGCTCAGAGTAACATCCTAGATAAATCACTGAATTTGAGTGGGGAAGACCTCCCACTCTGGTGCAAAAGCCATCCACAGGAGTGGATGAAAAGAAGGAGCTACAAACAGCACTGAGGGGACGGTGGCAGAAACAAAGAAAAAAGCTTAGGCTTTTCAACCTCCATTCCTGTCTCATTTTTGCCTACAAGCGTGCATTCGACTTCAAATCTAAGTATTCGGAGCCAATGGCATCGAGGAAATGAGGATGAGGCAGCGTCCTCCTCTCTCTTTCACTCTTCCTTCCTTCCTCCTTCCTCGAGGTGGCGTATGAGCCCCTCGCATAGGTGACTTTTGCGGCAAGAGGTCTCGCGGTGTGCTTTCTTCCAACCAAATGGCTAGCCCTGCCTATTTCTCAGGAAAAAATTTTCTTGCGCACATTAGAGTTGCGCCGAGTAGATCAATCGGTCTCAGCACACCCACAGGCACACAAAAAACAGCCACAATCTTGTGGGGATGAGGGTGTAGGCGGTGTACATGGAAGCCAACAGATTCACTACCACACAAGTTAGAGATCACAACAGCTTGTTCTTCACACGCTAATCTCGAATTAGCGGTAAATGGAGCACACCCAAACATCTATCCCATCTTCTTCATAAAATTTGACAAGAAGTGAGTTTTTAAGGCTGTGGGACCGAGTTTAGCTTGAGTTGTGGCGCAGAGGGGTACAAATCTCATCATACATCATGTTCATTCATCCCGAGTCACTACAAACTCCAAGACGTCATTCAAACGAGCGGAATAAACTTTTAAATTGCCTGAGATAGAAGGACACGTCATTAGCCCTGTCGATCACTCGTACGTCGGCCTCCGAGAAGTACGACCCCTTCGGTAGCCTTAAAAAGTCACCGGAGTGGTTACTTCATCCTACGGACAAAAACGATCTGGGCAAATAAAATGAGCAATTTTTTGGAGGGTCGCAAAAAAACCCACAAAATCAGGCATGAAATAACAAAGTCCAAAGGAAGCGTTTAGAACTTTCCAAAATGCTACAAGTGTCCCGTGTTTAAATTAACTACCGAGTACCAAATCAGCCCGCGTGGTTTGAAAAAATCTGGCGCGGTTTTCGATGTACCTTGGCTACACCAAAACACCTCTCCACTTTACGAACCGAGTTGAACAGGATTTGAAAGCTCGAGAAGTTCACTTCACGTCAGAGGAGGAGGAGAAGGAGGAGGAGGAGGAAACGCCTTTCACAGTAGCAGAACAAATCAATTCAGGCAGACCCGCCGCTTCGTAACGATTGAAAATGAGGTGAGATGAAATATTCGGTTTGCACCCACATTAAGTGGGAGGAAGGAGGTGAAGTGGAAGCTGCTAGGCAAGTGAGGTTCCACCCACACACTCAAACAAAGGTATTTGGCAACCTTATAAACTCATGACCTGTCAAATTGACACAATCAATCAACCTGAGAGTGCATCCTTAGGAAAGAAAATGAGGTTAGCCTAACCAACTGATTGTTTTAACCACGAGGAGGTGGCTAGAAGAAATTGCTCTCAACAGTCAGAGGATCTTCCGCAATGTGAATTTAAGACAGGTGGAAAAAAGGCGGAAGGAAAGTGAGGGGAGACATCTATCCTCGTGCATGGTGACGTTTCTTTGGCTAACAATAGACAAGCTGAATACGTGACTACGACAAACTTGCAACCTCGTCTATAGCCTGATCAGGCGAGGCTACGTTGTGAGGCTAAAAAGATGACAATTTGAACTTCTCGGCCAAGACAGAAAAAAATGTCCCATTGCCCAAATATAGCGCCGATTGGCAAAAAAGGGAGTATCTGATGTTGACTTGATTCTGGTGATCCGCTCACGCCACACGTCTCGGTCTTGCGAACAATTAAGAGGTTCCAATAAAGAATATCATGGTGTCACATATATGCGACGTTGATAACGAAAGCATAAAATCCTGCGCTTCGCGCTGTGCACTTTCTATTGTCGCAACAGGTTACAATCCGAGTGATCTCATCTCCTATATCAGTGGGTTACGGGTTCCATCAGAGGCATATTATGGGCCGGAACTCACAAAATGCTGGTGAACTGAACGGAATGGAACAGAATGGGCAGAAATGTGTGCCAAAATTGAATAAACACATCAGTTTAATGTTGCATACATTCCTCCGCACACTTTGTGTCTGATAAGTGGAGTGGGGGCCACATATGATGATTTACAACAAAAGGGAGAAGGTTAGAACCAGGTGACACCCGCACAGGAAGTATGCATTCTTCTTCTTTTTCCCTTTTTTCTTTCAAACAGCAGGTAAATTACCTTTCCATGTAACCTGTTGGTACGGGGAGAAATGCCTGCGTCAAAGCAGGACTTCTTCAACGGCAATGATACCACGGCGGTGCTGCACACACGCACGGTTGGCTGACAAGTGTCTTCAATCGCAGATTACCACCCTGCCGAGACTGTACCATTCCATTTCAGGTGCACGTGTTCCTGCCTACATCGCTGCAGGAGTGTGTGACCACGAGGGCGAATTCAACAACTCGTGGTCATTGGCATCGCCTGTCAGCAGCCCGCCAATAACCTCCTGCTCCTCACAGAAAAGACTTTAAACACATCAGCTCGGATACAACAAGACATCTGATCCGCTGAACAGTGTAACCGCTTCAAAGACGGTCGATCCTACATCTCGTCAGCTCCGTCAGCCAGGCAGTCCTGTGAATTGTTCCTTCACACACTTGCTTACCACTACTGCTCCTGAACGCCTGACAGCCATGCAACCACCCGCCATGGAACGAAAGTGTGCAAGACATACATCCCTTCTCTGTGCTATTCAAAGGTCAGCATTCCAGCACACACGTCGGCGTGAATGAGGCTGCACTAGGACGGTTCTGCACCAACAGATAAATCATTCTACCAACAGGAGATTAGGCGCAAAATTGCTTAATCTCTCCGTCCTTTCAAAACCCAAAAAGTCACAGTTTGACCTGAACACAAACTCGCAGAGACCTTGACAAAACTCCATTTGTAATAACCAAGACCCTGCCTGCACATCATTAGACGTTGTTAGACGATGTGTAGGTCTGGCATGGATGCACTTCCAGAAGCCACAGAAACAACTCCTACATGACCTGGCCATAGGAGAGTGTGGTTATAAAAAGGGAAAAGCCTGCAGACAGAAGAAAATGAAGGAAGTTTATGCATCTAGTTTCAATTCCACTTCCCTATCCACTTAAATAAGAGAATGTAAGTCGTGAAAGCAAATGGCGGGCCCCCACCCCGCCTCTTCACCGCTCAACCCCAGTTTAACCAGGCCTTTCAACTCCCAGCGCAGGCGGTAGTTAAATCCGACCGATCCCTAGAAATCGGCCATGACTTTGAAGGAGGAGGGTTAGGTGGGCGATTTGATTAAACTCAACCAGCACTTTTTTGCCTTCCACTTCAAAGGCTTTCTCGTTAACCTAATTCGCTCAAAAAAGGACGGATTATATTTTGTACAAATGCAACGATCGTTCAAGCCCGAGCACATCGACATCAGGCAGTGGAGCTAGTAGGTAGTAATGTTGCGTTTCAGTGTGGCACAGTCCATCAGTTTCCCACGACGTCGTGGCTCACTTTCTGGTGGAGGCCTGAGAACACATGCATGAAGGCAGGCATGTACAAGCAGGAGAACGAAGGAGAGGAAAAAAAAGGCGAGTGAGTGAGGGAGAAAGGGATGAGACTACGTAATCCAGAGCCACCAAAATGCTCATTTAACCGTGTGCAAACAATTGGAGCTGTTTCATTGGCAGAGCAGAGGTCTGAAGGTCATTTCGGTGCGTTCTTCCTCACCACAGGACGGCAAAGCCTGGATCACAACAGACCTTAATGAGATACTTGAATACGCAGGCAGGAGAGATCAGGAAGCTACCTACGTGAAGAAGGTTGAGTGGTCATCCTATCCCCCCTCCCACCACCAATCGGAGGGAGGGGAGGGGGAAAGTGGAAAAAAAGGCACTTCTTCAAGAGCGCCCCCATTCGTGCGATTAATCACAAAATGGATCCAATCTCATTCTTGTTCCCCTAAACGATAAACAAACGTGCTGCAAATTCCACTTCTGTTTGCAGAAGTCGAGAGGAAAAAAAGCGACTTCCACTCCTACGTCACTTTTACTTACCAAGTGCCTAGTCGTCTTCGCATTTGGGTGTTCAGTGCCATTGACAAGTAAAGGTAGTAGTTACTACTTGGAGGGTGAAAAAAAAAGCCAAATGTGGAGAGAATTCGGATGAGGCAGCATCCCTCTCTACGTCGTTAAGTGGAGGCAAACAAATGGCTAGTCCTGTCTACTGCTGAAGAGAAAATTCTTCCTGCACACATTCGAGATTCATCGAACAGATCAGATCGGTCGGTCTCAACCCTTATTATTCTTTGGCGTTCGAAAAATTTCACCTGCAGCGCACCAAAGTATTGTCGTCAAGGTATAAAGTGCCGCCTAATGAGTGAACAGTTCAGGACTAAGGAATGGTATGTTCAACTACTGATCACAAATAGGGCAATCAGTTAGCAAAAAGTCTACAAAGAGTTTGCTTTAAGTACAGTGAAGGAAGTGAAGAACAAAATGGCAGGTTTTAGAGCGCCATGCATTCGCGCCTTCCCCAAGTGCGCCAATCTTGATGTATTCCAACCAATAGGAACGCAGGATTGTTCATCATCGGCCCCTGATTCTGACACATTGCCAAAGATCGGATCACGCCCATCTCTGGGCTGCAAATTCAGTCGCCTATGCATCACAGCCTCTTCTAGAAGCAACTTCAACCTAGATAAGCTTCAAGCACACTAGAATGCCATATCAACAGACCGGCACATATTCATCAACAATTGGTGGGTTGCAGGAAGCTTCCTTCTAACGCTTGGATAGACTTGACATGCTTTAGCATTCGTAGGGAGCATAAAAACTTTAAAAGAGGCCTCAAAGAAGGCTTCAGTCCAGATAAATTAACTAATTCTGCAGAGACACCACTGAAGGTCAACTTCCGCACATTCTAATGAATTATTTCAAAGAGTGAATGAAGCATCAAATGTAAGAACCTGACATCTGCCCACCTTCCACGTTATTACAGGGATACAAGAGTAGCCCCAAAAGGCACACTTTTACTTCCACCGAGTGTTCTCATGAGGCAATTTTGACTGAGGGGGTGTGCCTACAGCAGAATCTTGTCTGCCTCCCAAACACCTCAGTTGCAGTACACTTGACTATCAAAAAAAAAAATTCTTCCATTAAAAACGCATTTGAAATGAATTCACATGCACAAGCCCACTTCGACTAGCATCACACAATGTGAGGTGGTGCACTTCATGGGGCAGGAAGTCTTCACGTAAAGTATGGCGAAAAGGAGGAGGAAGGCGAAACAAAACAGACATTTTGATGCAGCTGTGTGAATATTTAGGCAGTGTGTATCCACATCACACACGCAAACACACACACACATGTCATTCACTGGTACCACGCACACCGTGATTGTTGTGCTATCATCCGCATCCATGGGTTAAATCGTTCACGTGCTTTTCGTAAATTCACTGATCGGCCTAGTGTAAATGCAAACACTGCGCAAACATTCAATTCAAAAAGGTGGTAAAAGAAAACATTTTATGGGACAATTTGCCCCACAGTTACTTAAATGGAGAATTGTCAGTAGTGTATAAGATTGCCTTAATCCTCTCCGTCCCAAAACAAACACAACCTAAATGCAAGTGAATCTCGAGAAAAAAGTTTTATTTCTCATGTAAAACAATCGGTTTAGGCATTACGATATGGTGTAGGTTGAAACATAGGCAATGAGAATGTTGGAGAAAATCGACTACAACAGCAGTGCCGAAGTGGGAATTCCATCAGCATTTAAACAATAAAGGTAAAATACTCCAAATTTATTTACTCTTAAGCTTAGTCAATCAGTCTGCGACATGATTTGATACAAATAGCTATTTTAAACTGATAAACAAATGATGTCACATATACGTGACGCTGGCAGCTACACCATTAAATGACACCACTTTCGGTAGATTAGTTGTTGACCAGCCCACTGAATACGTTAGCCCTGGTATTGTAACAGACCACACACGTCAAACACCACAAATGACGTGGGATAAAAGCACTTCAAGTTTATAAGTAGTATGCAGTAGTAAATAGGCGAGCGCATGTATGTCCAGAGGGTAGCCCAGCGAAATTATCCCCACTCTTGTCAAACTGAATAACCAATCAGAGGTGGTATGTGTGTGTGTGTATGATGAGGACAAGTCAAATCACACGCATAGCGGATGCGCCCTCGTGAAGTGCAACCCCCAAAACACATGCGCATAGCATTAAGTGTGAATCCAACATCAGTGAAGATGAGACTAATCGGAGGTTTAGTTGAGGTAAATTCTTTTTCAGGTTTTCATCCAAATATGGAACCACTGAAAAATCACACCTTCGAAGAGGTGGTTCGAGGCTGAGATGTCAGTAGTGGGGGAAGTCAAATCTTGAGAGACTGTACCCACAACCTTAGCCCTAATGGCCTTTAGTGATTTGAAAAAGGTAAAATAACGCAAGAAAGTCATGCTGCCGCAGTGTGAAAATTTCAGTGAGTCCACAGAATGGATGGACATCTGATGACAGAACAAGGAAGGAGCTGTAACCTACCGCCATCGACCTAACCACCAAAGGGGAGTAAAGAAAGGTGCTTCCGGCGTCAAATAAAACAGCTCTCAATGTGATCCCAAAAAAAATTACAGTTGGCCGAGATAGACACCTGTGTGACCATGCACGTGTGCCAACTGTGGCCACAGCGTTGTCGGTAAACACGTAGGTGCGGAGCGATGCTAGGTGTCAGGGCACCAGACTTTGGTCAATCCTAGAAAGAAGTGCGGGTAGTCAATCCGACAATGACCTGTGCGTGCAGAAGAAAGCAGAATCAACAGATCCGTTTAACACACGCAGTGGTGCAACCGATTTGCTTGAAGATGATAAACAGCTCAATAATGTATGGGTAAAATTGTGGCATCACGTGTGTGTGTATGTAACGCTGGAAGCGTTTATATTAGGAAGCTTTATGCATAACTGAATAAATTTAGGCTTTCGCAGCCCGGTAAAGAGTAGCGATGTTGCAGAGTCACTGGAAAAAAAGCAATAACAACAACAACAACCGAGAATAAGACGGGAGAGTGCACAGTTCGACACTCATGTGAGACAAAGTCTAAGGTCTACTGCGAATGAATCACCCATACTTCAAACTGCAAGATGTGCACTTTTAAGAAAGGGGAAGTGAAGTTTGTGTTAGGCCTACAAAATGAACAAAAAACATATATGGATTCGTGGACAACACCTTTAGGCCAGAAGTATGTCTAAAATGCCAAAGTAACTTTTACTTTACTGCGCACCGATGACCTTATTATCTCATCAAACGGTAAAACCTAATTAAGGTCTGCAAGGTTACATGCAAATGCAAGCGTTCTTCTTAAGTAGAAAAGTATATGCAGAAAAAACCAAAGAAAATATTTTTTGCCTCGAAATAAGCTAATAAAGGGATAATTAGCTAAGTTTGCAGAATATTGAAGTAAATTGGACGCACCACGGTAATTCCGATTGCTTTGGTACTGATGGTATTTTTGACATTTACCCCTCCCTCCAGAGCGGTCGATTTCAACATGGCGAACATATTCCGAGCTGTTGTTACCACTGCCCCTTCCGCAGCCTCCGCGGCCTTTTGGACAATTATTGGCGAAGTGTGGTTGGGAATTGTAATTAGTGTCCTGATGAAGACGCGACCTAACGCAGCAAAAATTTTCACTCATATTGATAAAAAGTGCACTTCTTTGTTCTAATGCCACCTACAAGCTTTTTGATAAGTTGTATCCAATGCTGGTACTACCGCCACCGCCACCACCCCGGGATCGGTAATTTTGTCTCGGCTGCTGGAAGGAATTACCATAAGCAGTAAAATAATTTTTTGAGCTAAACATGTGCAAAGAAACGCATTGACACACCTTCCCTCTGCAATTTCCACCATCATATGTACCATTGCGATTTAAGGGAACATCCTGTCGAGAAATTGTAATCTAAGTAAAAAATTCAAACATTAAATACAAATACCCGTATTTGCGAAGGAAGAATGGAGCTACCAGTTTCAACAGCGCGTCTCCTGTCCAATTCAACTTCCTGTGGATAAAAAATAACAAAGCGAATTATTGTTACCCTATGCCGATTTTCTAGGCGAGCATTTATCTCGCGGATTGCAGCAATACGCTCGTTCAATTTCGTGTCTTGTCTGTTATTTCTATTCGCCATTATTCTACTTATGTGTATGTATACCCGATTCAGATAAGGACCCCCAAACCACAAAAAACCACAGGCATCTAGGCCAAGCCCAGTGGCTTTATAACGCACTACAGATAACCCGAGGGCAAACTTTAAGCCTAGCGCACTTACAACTCAAGGTTAAAAATGACACGTTCAAAAAAAATTGACAAAATCAAGTAAATTAAAAAGTTAATTCGGCATAATAAAGCAGTTTTAATTAAAATAAAGCCAAAAAACGTGCACAATATTTCGACGAAGTTGGTTCTTCCTAAGTCAGTGTGTTTATCTGATGACTAGCTAAAACTTATTTTGACTGTTTAAATATCACTTATCTAAAAAAGTTCCTTTTATGACATTTCTATTATCTAACCTGCTTTAACCACGTTATTCTCTCTCTGATTTAAGGACCAATATTTGCACAAATTAGTCTGTCATCTTATAAATATTTTGCTTTGTCTGCTAATTTTAGAGTCGAGACAATTCATTCTATTATAGGAGAGCCTACGACCTACTTGCGCGTAGGAGGCCTGGGAAGCCGCTAATGTGGTCAGACGGAAGTACAGCCCACGTCGACTGAAGGGCCCAATTTAGTTCCATATCCAATTAAAAATATACAAGCTCACTGAGAATTCATTACTTAGTAAAGAAGCTTTTGTCTAAGCGGAGAATTTGTCTTCACTTATCACTGATGACTTGTTTGGCATATATCCGAAGATTGAGTATCAAGCTTTTGTTGTAGATGTTTGCATGCGTGTCAAAATTTTCTCATGAAATCCCACTAATAACTGCGATGCAGCACCACGTTTCAGGTGAATTTGCAAATTTATTTATGGTCAGTCCCTCAGTCTTCTTTTTTGTGAAGAATTTTGTTGCAGCCTTCATGGACTGATGTGTGGACTCGGCTTTTGCGAGGAAAGTGGGTCTCCGCTTGCCCCTATGCGTACTGGTCCATCAGTGCTCCCGCTTTTTAGGAGTCCCCAAGGCCTGAAGCACTAGCGAAGCGTCCAAATAAGTGTGCGTAATCGTTCAAGTGCAATCTTTTATGTGCTTTGCCATCTGTTTTACCTGCCACAATTCTGCATGTCTCTGGCTCATTTCTTCGAGTATCGTCTCCGCACCACCATCCTGACCAGACCCTCGCGTTCCTAATTCCATCGATTACATTCCACCAGCTACAATTGCTGCCGCATCAAACCACATCTCTTATCCCAATGTCGAGTAACGCAGCCTTGCTCAACTTTAGCAGCATATCTCCTGACGACTTTCTCCATTACTTCAGTTGTATTGCATCCGTTTATGGAGATATCACCTTCAGATTCGCCTTTTCACTGGATCGTGGCCCCTCTTCCTTGATAATCTTCCTGATTTCATGAAACCTGCGCATTGCAGCAGCCTACTATAGGCGGACGCTCCCTTCTAAAAGAAATCCATCCGTAATGGGAGCTTCTCCGTATTGAGCCCTTCAATGGAAAGTAGCCAATGCGACCTTTCTTATTTGCATGTAACCTGCGCTCTGCATCAACGTAACTGATGAGGTAGGGGCAAATACTGACATCCGCGATCCACTCCGGATTGTGCCGTCGTGATGCACTTCGGACATCGGAACCCCCCACTTTGGGAGATTTTGCTACCTAATGCTGCAGAAATCAGTTAACTACGAACAGATTGCAAGGTACTTAACGTGACAAGTGAGCAGTGAAGAACCACTTTTCCGATGGGCACCTTTGAAATGCCAGACATCATCCGCTTGTAGGAAGCTACCTCCTCTTTTGCCTACTGAAAAACTTATCAGTAGTGCAACAACTAGGCGAACGTACCGACGGATTCACGGGTAGGCGGGTGGAAGGAGCCGAGTTGGATGCATGAATCCACGGCGGCTGGGAAAGTGACTTTTGTCAGTAGTGGACGCATAAAAGGAAAATCCAATCGAGCTCCAGCAGTTGAGATAAAACCCAGCTACAAATTCAAGGACAGTAATCGACAATCTGTCTCCCCCTTTCCTTCGCCTTCAGGAATCAGAAAGTTGGCATTAACACATAAAGTACTGCGTCCAGTTAAATAGTAAAAAGTCGGGACACTTACACACACACACACACACACACACACGAATTTGTACAGAGCACTAAAAGGAGGACGAAAATCACTGGGAGTACAAAAAGCGTCTCAAGGGGAACGGATTAAAGACGTCAAACGGAGGTGGTGGACCCTCGCCCCACCTCCGTCACCTCGTCAATCGTCTCGTGACTGCCACGTCTGGAGAGCGCATTTGCAGTGTTGGTCACTGAAAAGGACAAAGGAAAAGGAGCAGAATAGAAATGAAAACAGTTATGAAAGCCGAGTGGATGGGGTGGATGGATGGATCTGGGAGGCACTCACGCAGAGCCGTCAGCTCCTGCACCGAGGCAGCCATCTGACTGCACCGACGGCGACATGAACAGCTGCAAGTCGGGGTAGTTGCTGTGACCACGGGGCGGGGGGAAGACGAGGCTGCCTTTCTGCCATCATTGCTTCCACGAGATGATGATGATGAAGCAGTGAGGGATGCAGCCGCAGTGTGGTGTAGAAGACGAAGCGCCTGGGCCAGCGTTTCCACCACATGGGAGATCAGAGTATTCGTCTGGGAAAAAACAGCCAGGAAAGGTCGATCAAATGCTTTCATGGAAATTGAAGGGAACGATGTAAGATGGGGCAAACTTACCGGATGCCGATTGAGCAGTGCGCTGAAATGACCCAGACTGTGGCGAATCAGTCTGCGAGCTTTCGCGTGGTCCGACGACGCACATTCACCTGGACAAGGAAGGGGGAAAACCGCAGTGAACAGGTGGACAAACTAAATACCAATCTGCCACCTTCTGGCGTTGTCAAGAGCTGCAGCCTATAACAGGCGGCCCCACACAGTAGTCAGTCGAATCCGCTATTAAACCCCAACAACTTTCTGCAGCTTGATGGCTTCGGTCTGTCGCACTCGTCTCAGCCTAATTGCCACGACGATCTTGGTCTTGAGGTCACCGTAGGCACTCAGCACTTCCGATAAGCTGGAAATAGGGGACACACCAGCTCGCAGACCCTAACAGCATTGCCTTCAAGGGTGAGTCGGTCGCCTGTGCCACTTCACAAAGACTTTTTCCTTAGTGGAAACCTATTATCAATAACCGAATCCGTGGCGGCTGGAGACTGACAAGAGAACGCCCACCGAAATCACTTCCACTGTCCAACAACTGCCCCAGTCACTGGCCTTGCATCATGACGAGTGGATTAAGTGGGGTCTGCACCGAGGGAGTTAAACTCGTGTTCAGCCAAGCATAATGTGACCTGTCACAACTCAAGAAGACGGAATAAGACAAGCCATCGACTTGACACGTTCAAATTAGCCTGGAGAATGAATGAGAATACGAGTGGAGCGGTAGACAACCCACCAGCAGCGTTGGGCGCTTGAACAGAGGTAAGCAGGCTCTCCAACTGTTGCATCAGCGCAGCGAAGAGGCTGGTCAACTGGCCGGCACACCGGTTCAGGTAGTCCTGCAAGTCCGCAATCGCCTGACGACACAATAAATGAGGTGAGGAATAAGACCAAAGCAACAGCAGGAGACAGAGTGCGCATGCAGCTCACCGCAAAAGGCTGAGTCGGGTCAGGGAATGAGACGGAGAGGGAGCTGGGTGTGGTGGTGGAGGGGAGAGTGAGCTCGTCCATCAGGGAGGCGCTGGTATCCACACTCGTCACCACCTGATGATTCGCCTCTCCCACCTCTCCCTCCGTCTCTATGGAAGTGATATGCTGGGACTCCAGGCGGGTGGAGAGTTCGCGCACCGTTGCTCCGATATTCGCCATCAAGGAGCTCACTCCGTCGACGCTGGAAGGCGGAAACGATGGTTAACGGACTTATCGACTATGCAGGTGTCCGCGTCTGTGAAAACTCACCACTGGGGTAGGGAGTACGCCTTCGAAGGCGACATAAGAGAAGCACTGGTAGTAGCACTGACAGCAGCAGCAGGAGCATAGTATCTCCCACGAAATAAAGTGACACTCCTCCTACCGTCATCAGCATCACTTCCACAGCCACCAGCATTCATTCTGCAACAGGAGACAGCGACATCTTCCACAGAGCGCAGTTGGAACTGCGGGCTCTGACTATCATTCACGCCCCGGCGGTCCTCCAATGGAGAGGCGTCGTCTTCTGCCCTGACGCCTGCTTCAACGTCAACTTCGTTGTCCTTCTTCCCTACCTTGGTTACAACAACCGCTGCAGCAGATTTGGGAAGTCTTGGCACAGAATGAAGAAGAAAGCGGTGTCAAGCGGAAATGGTAAGTCGGATGGGTGGTGCAGAGTGAAAGGGTTTTGAGGAGATGGATGAACAAGTAAATGGAAATACAGACCCATCTGAATAAACAAACGTTCAGATGGGTAGATCAGAGATGCTTGGAAAAAAAAAGCAGATTTCTGAATAGATAAAGAAACTCACGATGGTCCAGCACCTCCATCGGCAGCAGAGGCACCATTCGCATGACAGGAAAGAGCCAACGTCTCCAGCTTCTTAATCATTGCGTTCTTCATCAAAATCTGCTGCCTTAACCTTTCCAACTCTTCCAGGAATCCCTTTGCGCGCCTCTCATTGTCCATCACAATCCTCTTCAACCGTCTTGTTTCCTTCATTGAGGACTCCAGCAACTCTGCCCTCTTCCCCAACCTCGCCTTTAGATCGAAGGCGATGGCTTTGAGCTCGGGATACTTGCGGGCCTTCTCTCGCATGGTCTCGTCTAGCTCACCGTTGGCGTCGTCAGCCACGGTGGTGGTGTTGGTGGCAGCTGCAGTTGTGATCTTCTCGGCATCCATGACTCGACGCCTGAGAGCATCCAGTGCCACCTGTGTCTCAGCAGCGGTCATGCGAACCGACTCAAGATCGGCCTCGAGGCTGACGACACGGACATCCTTGGCCTCTACCTCTGCCATCAACTCTTCCTGATGGGCCAAAAGGTCCTGGCACTGGTCTTCGGCTACCGTGGAGGAAAGAAAGACGTCAGGAGAAATTACATCATAGCCCAGAGGCCTTATTGTCCAACCAATGGCACCAACGGTGGCGTTAACGAGCCAGCCAAGTTAACTGCCTCGCATGCACAAGAAGAAAGTCGGGCCACTTTTCAGACCCTATCAAAATCGTCCCCCCCCCCCAACTCCCCTACTTTGACAGCAAATGACGCGTAAGAAAAAAAAATCTAAAGGGTAGGAAAAGGGTCCACTTTACCGGTCGCAAGCTTCGATTCAGCCAATTCAAGGAGAGTTGAGTACTTCTGCGTCACCGCCTCTATCGCCATTTCGTGCGCCTATCAGGGGCGAGAGAGGAAAGAAATATTGCGTACACTAGGAAAAAACAAGTTGTCACTGACCTTTGACCCAAAAAACAAACACTTACCCTGGCCTCTTCACTCAACTGTGCCTCCGAAGCGGTGAGCTTATCCTGAAGGCGCAGAAGGTCCCCTAGCGACTCCTCCAGCTTCGCTGACAGACTGGACGCGCGTTCCGTATTTTCAGCTAGCGAGGTCTGCAAATGGGACGAAGGCATTGGTAGTTCCAAAGCGCTAGGCAACCGGGTCGGTGCCGACACGAACATGGAATGAATGGATGGATTTGCGGCAGGTGAGAATTTGGTAATAACGGGAGGGTAGATAGAGAAGCGATGCAGGAACAAAACCAGAGGGAAAAAGGACGGCAGTCCGTACCTGCAACTCAACCACCCTTGCCTCCAATTCCGCAGCACTAGCCTGGGCTCGGTTAAGGCTCTGCTCCATTTCCGCAAACTCCACCTCCTTGGCCGCTGCGGCAGCCTGAATAGCTGCAATGGAGTCAGCATGCTTGCGGTAGGCCGCTTCCAGCTCCTCCGACACCTGCACGTACGTAGCCTGCAGTGCTGCGTTAGCCGACGCGAGTTGCTCGCAACGTGCCGCGTACTTCGACAGCGCCGCTTCGTGATCCTTCAGTGGCACGCTAGGTGCCGGTGGAGGCGTCTGCGCCTCTGCTACAGCTGTTGTTGATGTTGGTTGCTGTGATGTGAAAGACACCTGTATGAATTGTGTGCATCACTCACCGGACCCTCTCTAATCAACCACAAGTCTCCCTTATGCTTCTAATCTTCCAGCAACTCCACGTCTGCTTTTCACCACAAGAACTGATCAATGGAAAAAGATGTGTCAAATGGTCGAGACTGCAATATTTCATCTCTACAGCCATCGCTGAATTCAGATACCTCGCCTTCCACTCACTGACTAGCAATGTGTCTATTGAAGAATACGGTTCCTTTTTGGCCAAAATAACCCGCGAGTTTCTTGCTTGAGATGTGGTGACAAAGCATACCTGTGACCTTATGTTCAAATGGCTCAACGCGATTGCTCTCAAACACCAAACCTTAGTTATTTGACGCGTGATGGAGCGGTGACATTGGAAAGTTGTAGGTCAACTTACCTCATGGCGAGGAGCGGAAACGTCGGCCGAGGCAGTCTCTAGATGCACAAAGCCTTCGTTGAATTGGTGCTCAAGCAGCCCCAGCTGGGAGTCACTGAATGGAGGTGGAAATGGGAAATAATTAAGAAGCACAAGTTGATGATCAATCGTACACTAGTTAGAAAGTGCAGTTCCACACTTCGTGAATGCAAGTGGATGGATACATCAAGCGCCACAATCAACGCCGCTAGCATTCCATAGTCGATCACCAGGGCATTTATGGAGGAGGGAAAAAGGTTCACCCGACTTCCCCAACAGAAAACATGAAGTAAGCACAAAAAAGCCTCGTTAAAGACCCATTACTCGCTAACGCAATCAACATTGCAATCCACAATCCAAGCCCTTTTTAATGGCATACAGGCCTAGAGTGAATTCTACGTTTGTCTCTAGAAGCGAAAAAAAAACAGCACTTAGTCTCCCAATGCGGTCTTCAAAATGTCTACTTTGTTCTTTTCTATCGTGATCCTCATCTGTCCACCGGACAGCTGAGGAAGGAAAAGACTAAGAATGGGGAGCGGCACATTCCTCAAATGCGTTATGGATTCCGCTCACGGGTAATGAAGAAAGGAGTCCTGCACAGTCTTTTAAGCGTAGCACTCTCTTCGACCAATTGACTAGTCCTCAAAGAAGCTCCTCCTGAACACCCTTTAGTTGCATCGAATTTCATCGAGTGAACAGACCTCAGCCACCAGTGCTGTATGACCTTCTGTAAGTCTGCAATTCACCATGACCAACTGCATCTACTACAGTCCACCACACACACACACACACACGCAAAGCACAATCTCTTAGACATGGACTGGAGTGTTTCAGACCTCGAAGACGACCTGTAAGTGGGTGGTTCAGGGATAACCGATGACTTCCGGATCAGTCACGCGGTCAGCAAACCACCCTACACGCACGTGAAGGAAATGAAGGAACAACAATGACTTCATGGTCTCTCAATCCCACTACCCACTACCTGCTAATCCATGGCATCAGGGCGGCAGTCATGTGCTCAGCCACCGTCACGACATATCCTTCAAAGGTGATGTGGAAGCGCACCAATTGTTGCATCATCAATCACGTTAGGAACAGCTGCTGATTGCTCTTAACACGCGAATCTCAAATGAGGTTGACCAAAAGAGGGAAGTTATTTCTTGTTATTCAGGGCAGAGGGTCTTCCTGAGTGACTGTCGGACAAAAGCTGACTTCCGCCTCAACCTTAGGACGGAGTTAAACTTCGTTCGTACTGTGGGCAAGCTCAAACCACATCGGTTCCGACTCAAGGCCAGAAGAAGAGCCGAGTGCCACATCGACACTGAAGTATGCGTTTTACAAGCCCCAGCAAGTGACTGTACCGCGTTCCACCGGCAATCCCATGAGATCATTCAGTCGTCTCGTGTATTTTCAAGTCCCCTGGGATTTAGTGGCATCACATGTGCAAGTAATGTGTGGGGGCAGATATTATGGAGTTAACTATCAAGCCCGTTCATGACATTCAACAATGACGAAGAATGGTCTACAGGTCGCAAACAATACTATAATTTCTGGTAACATTGGCTACATGTAGTAAGCAAAGTAAAATCGGAAGAATTGTCACTCAAAAATATGTTCAATTGAGAAATGATAAGTCAAGACAACTAATCCAAAGGTAGGAAATTTCACTAAATCACCCAATTCGTTTGTCCAACCGCGACCCTGTTAAAATCACACCCGCTGGAACCGCCGAGGTGGGCTTTCAGCTACCGTATCAGATTCTAGGATGCATAGCATTAGCAAAGGAAAGCCCAAAACCACAGCTAAGTAGTAGTCAACTGGCAAGGACCTTCCGTAACTTTCAGATAACTCGAAAAAAAGGGAAACATGGACGCCAAATGACTACCGATCAGCCAAAAGATCGAGTATAATTCAACTTGCATTTCGGACAAAGCAGGTGACTCGAACTCTTCTTTCCTACCCTTCTGCAAGGCATCAATGAGTAGCAAGAACCACTTGTGCGCCAGATCCCGCCACTCCAAGAGACCACTTGGCTCGGCCACCTCCAGTGTCTGGGCTCGCGATACCACAGAGACGAACCGTGTCACCAACCCGATAACCTCATCGACAGGCACCGAAGGAGCAGCGGTGGTAGCAGAGCCATCAGCTGCAGTGCCCTCGTTTTCAGGCGCAGTAAGAGCCATCAGCACTTCCGTGGCAGCTTTGACCGACCACTCATCGACGGCTTCTTGGATCCGTGCCACCTAAAACAGAAAGAGGATACAGTGGCAGCAAGTTAGCGGGTGGGATAGAGCATCTGAATAGGGAATCTGGTAATATAGACGCACAGCAAGAGAGATGCGATCGAAGATACGGCGGTTGTGCGCCTCCATACAAGATACGTCGCCAGTGCGAGCGCTGAGTGCGAGACTGTGGCAGGAGAAGGAGGTGGAGGTGTCGGGGAGATCGTCGGTGATCTCGGCTTGAAGGCCGTGGTGACGGTACTGTAATAAGAGGTTGAAGGTGGTATTGTCGTGTTGGTTCAACGATGGGGCGTCGGTCATTGCCTTTGCTGGATCGCGCTCCTCCTCTGAAGGAGAAGTGAAGGTTACATTGAAATAGAATGAATGGCTAATGAACTTTGGGGGCGTTAAATGAGAGGCAACTGGATACATTAAAATTATTTACAAGGCACCGAGGGGCAGTCAAAATCGGCCAATTATAACAAAATAATAAAGAACAAATGCTGCACAATTGACACTGAGCTAATTTGCGAAAGGGCGTTAGATGCATGGGACGTTGGTAACGAAGGTTAAGCACTCACTGTAACTCCTATCAGGCGGAAGAATCACCGAAATCTCAGCTGCACCCGCGGCGCAGAAGAAGGACGAGGGGAGGGACCGATTTTGCGACTCCTCGAGTCCGACAGAGGTCACAACCTTTTGAGCACTCGCCTCCATGCACATACTCGTTGCCATGAGACTGCGGTTCACCGTCTCGTGGAAGGAATGCTGAATGAATCGCATGTTGTCGAATTGGTTAAGGAGATTCTTGATGAGGGAGTGCAGACTCTTCAGTCGTTCTAACGACTGTGATGACGCTGCTCCCGTCGCAGTTGCGGCGGCTGCGTCGGTTGAAGCCTCCACAGTCGCCTTCTCGTTCTCCGACTGAGAAAATGATGCACAGTGCGAGATCTAACTCGACAGCAGTACCCAGAGCTCAGAAGCGGACAAGCATGGATGGAAACGGAAATAAAAAGTCAAACGTACCTCCACAGCTGAAATTTCCACCTCAAGTCTGCCAAGAGTAGCCTGCAATTCAGAGACGGTCTTGTCCAACGCTAGGGATGCTTTGTTGTTACTAAGATTGAAAAGCCCTCTACCCAATCCTAGGCTGGATTCGTCACAGCTAGCACCCGCTGTGAAGCTCAGCCGTGAAGCGTTCGCAGCGGTTGCTTCTAGAAATGCAAGGACAAACGAATACCAGGAAATAACTTACTTTGGCTGAAAGTGTAGACAAATATATGTTTTTTAGAAGTGCCACGGACCCTCGTGCCTTCTACTACATCTACACCCAAGACGGAGCATGAGTACCCCAATTTTCCCCAACCTAACAACGTACAAGTTCAAAAAAATTTGCCCAAGTCAGACGTTTTGGTAGTCAAAGTCGACAACAGCGAGGCCGATTTCGACTAAATGGATCAAACACCCCTCGACGGCAAAAAAACGGCAAAAAAACCGCTATTTCCGTAAAAGAACAAAGTGAAATGGTCAATTTAGGGGGCAACTAAAGTAATTGCCACTTCTTTAAAATGTTCTTCAACATCACAGCCCACTTTTTGATTGAATGCATTGATTAATGGCTAGTTTATTTGCAAACATTGAATCGTTTTTATATAAAAAAGCGCCGTCTTTGATGACCTCATTTACACTAGTCAGATAAGCATAAGTTGAGTTATTTTTTGAGTTTCCACAAAATTCTGACCCGTTGTAAAACTGGCTATTTATATCCTGATTTTATCTCATATTATAGAAACTTAAAGCACAAATTTCCGTGTTTTTCTGCAATTCCCACGATAAATGTACGCTACAAATGTGGATTGAAAGATGCAGCTCTCACCACCTCTTATAAAGATAGAGGTGATGTGGAACCAGAGCTCACCCGCAATAAACGGATTGACCGACTGCGAGAGATCGACTGGGGCTTTAATCATGCTATGCGAGAGAGTATTGTAGGCCGTTTTCAGCCGCGTATTCGCCTTAACTTGAGCCACCAACCTGCCCCTCAGTACAGCTAACTCGCGTTGTAATTTTGCCAAGTCACCAGACTGATTGCCAGTTACTTGATGGTCCGCAGTCACATCGAATATGGTCGAGGAGTCATTGTGACGGAGCTGCGTCACCTCTTCAAGTGGTGCTGTATCCTCTGGAGCGGGTAGACATTGAGATGAAGGGTCTCCTGCCTCGCGTTGGTTGCCACTTGCTAGAGTAGACAACTCGTAGATCGCACGTTCGCGATCCTGCAGCATCTGTAGACCAATTAGATAGTTAAATGTCCCACAAGATTCCGAAAAGAAAAAAACAAACCCTATCCAACGTCTCAAGCTGTCGAAGGTGCTCCCGTTTGATCCGCTCATCGTGTTCCTTCAACTGAGCCAACTGAGCTGAAAGCATGTCGTTTAAATTCGCCTGGCAGTTCCGATCACTCACAAGATCGCTGATACGACTGTGCAGAGCTTGCTCAATTTCGTTCCGCTGTGCCAAATTCTTCGCATGAGAGGCCTTTTCAGCTTCTAATTGGTCCATCACCAACTGGAGCTTCGATTCCGATGCGGTGAGCAGCTGTTTACACGCCGTCAACTCCGCATTCAAGGCCTCGCATTCATACTTCAGGTTCTTGATCGTGTCCTGGCATGTATTATGGCGTCGGAGACTTTGATCCGCAGCTATGTTAGGTGATGTTAGTGGATCCCGCAGCGTTTCCAGAGCAGTAGAGGAAACGTTCTCCTTATCATCCATATCGGAGAAACGGGGAGCAGGAGCCTTGCCTGGATGCGAAAAAGTTACGGCTTCACGGGGGAATGCTTTCAACTCTGCCTCCAGCATAGCAATTTTTGTTTCAGCATCGACTAGCTGCTGTTGGAGAGCTGAAATTTCCCTAGAGAGAAGGCAAATCCTCATAAAAGCAAAAATGAGGTCATGAAGCTCAAATGAAGTATAAACTTACGCTCTTTTGGTAGTTTCGAGTCTAGAAGACTCATTCTCGATTATTTCACATCTACTTTCAGCTCTTCGTTGAGATGATTTTAGTTCCTGAAACTCGAGGGTCAATAGGTCATATTTGTTTCTCCACTCTAAGAAAAGAGAAATAAATCCCACCAAAACCAACTTACCCCCTTCACAGGACTCAAATTTTTTTATCCATCCATCAAGATCCGCACGTAATTGGTCGTTCTCATTTTTCATAGAAGTTAGCATTTTCCTATCGATTAAACGAAAAGGAAGGAGCTCTTACGAAGCGCTATCTAGTAGGCGAGCCTTCACATTCAACTGATCCACCAACTGAGAATTCACGTTTTCGAGATCAGTAATGCGCTAGAGATCGGAATGAGAAGCAGAGCATCACACCATACCATTGCTGGATCATCTGTCAAGCCCTTCTGGTATATTTGTTCGTACTTGTAGCATAAAAGGCTAAGCTTGAAGTTTTCCCGTCTCAGTTTTGCAATTTCCTAAAGAAAAAAATCAAAAAACCCCAACCAATACCTCAGATTCGTCCGGAACAGTTCGAATTCCCTCGAGTGGAGAACCTATCAGTCTGGCGGGCAAATTCTTACCCACAAATGAAACACTGGCAACGAATGAGAAAAAAGAGCGACTCCTTACTTCTCGTCAAAATTAGAAGACGAGTGAAAACTACCGGGATCAGCAGAAGCCATCCTAATGTGAGAAGAAACAGCAAATGTGACAAATAAACGCCCTCAATATCAGTATTTGATTGAATTGGCCAATGAGATTCAAGCATTCAAACACAGGCCTTACAAAATCCATACATCATACAAGTCCTATCAATAGCTTTCTAAGTTTTCATGCCATTTCACATGTTTAAAAATAGGTTTAATATATCAAAGTTATTTTATGCAAATAATTTTATTCCTGGCCCTGCTTACACAAGTAACAAATTGAGCGCAATAACGACGCCCAGCCCCTTCATATGTGCCGCAAAAAGCATTAAAGGGTTGTTCGTTATGCCAGAAAATGAATCAAATTGTTTTTTATAAAATGTGTCTTTACTCTCAGGATTTTGACTGAGCAACCTTTTTAATAGGTAGTTTGGGCGTAGACAAAAATTATTCTTAGATTTTTTGTAGGGAACTATCAAATTTAGCTTGAGTGCAAATGACTTTTTTCTATGGATTCTTGCCCATACACATATCGAAAAGCGCTATGCTAAATACGTATTTGAGGCTTTCTCTCAAGTTTTTCCAACTTCGAACATTCGTAGTGGGTGTTTTGTTTTAGCTATTGGTGTAAAGTCCCAACTCTTCTCTAAAACTTCGCGGAACACACGTTACTAACAAATGGGTGATCTTGATCCCCACTGGTATGCCTCTATGTCCGTCTTACGACGCAAAATTACAGCCTGTGGAGGATGAAGGGTTCCACCAGATAAATGCATATATAAAAGGATACCAAATCGCTACAACAAAATATGTTAGTATAAGTTAAGAATACAAAATTTAATTGTGGTGGCTTTTGCCAAATGCATTCACATTTCCCTGCGTTATGTAATTGCGTTTGGATCCTGCGTGTTGACTAATGGATAAAGTGAATGAAGCAAAGGTGATGATTCGCTGCTTTTTTTGACTTTGACTCCATGGCTCGTTGATAATCACGTGTAGTACCTCTGCTCTGCAGCATATCCATTTAACTATGCCACAAACCTCCAACATCCTCTTACACCAAATCTTATGAATTTATTTATAAAGCCTTATTCTAAGAAAACTTTTCAGTTGTGCATTTAAGAATGCCACAAATCT
Source organism: Echinococcus granulosus (assembly GCF_000524195.1). Classification (NCBI taxonomy): domain Eukaryota; kingdom Metazoa; phylum Platyhelminthes; class Cestoda; order Cyclophyllidea; family Taeniidae; genus Echinococcus; species Echinococcus granulosus. Next base: position 101,533 of record NW_020170493.1, read on the forward strand.
TCTACCCCACCGTTTATTTCTTTTCATCAGTATGTACGCGATGAGCTGACGGATTTTCCTAGCGAATTGCAGAACATAAACAGTAGTTTTGATGGTCAAGGCGCCACAGCATTAGGGCCGTTTATTTTGTCGAATTAGTATTATCCAACTCCTCGATCGAAGTAGGAGAAGTTGGTTGTTCGGAGGACTTCGCAGTGCTCACCGACGGTGTTGTACCATTCGCTGGCGGTGGCTGAACGACGCGTCGATAATTGCGGAAACAGGTCAAGTCCTCCACTTTAATCACCTATCATAAAAGAAAGCCACAAAAAAGACGGTCACTTTCTTCCTAATCACCTCTTTTAATCGTTTATAACGCCATAATTTGGGCTTTTTGCACACTAAATAGGGGTCCTAAAAGACTGACAAACAAATTGAGAAGTCTAGATGGAGCCACCTTTCAGGTTCCTGTTAGAAAATAGTCGGTTAGAGATGTCCTCGGTTGATGGCTTTAAATCTCCACCAGCAAGGTAATCTAGGGCCATTTATTTCCTTTACCCCTGCTAAGTTTTTCCAAGTAGTACGCGATTAGGAATAACGATTTGTCCAAAAAATTTTACTAAGTAGGTTGCACAGGGCAAAAAGATTAATAAACTGGATTAAAACATATGGAATGAAAAAAATAAGTCTGTAAAAAGTAAACATCCGAGTAAATTTTGAATATTTTACCGAAGGAAACTTAAAAAATGCATTCGTGTGCAAGCCGCACTTTTATAACTATGCGGGGGTTTGGGTGGGGCCTCCACCTTCATGGTGCAACGGCTAAGGTTTCCAGGGCAATCAGGACCACAAAGTTTGTGTGGATTATTTGACATTTTAAGCCTTGGGTAAAACAATTTACCACAAAGAACTCATGTTCTGCCTACTTTTTTATATGCAGAATCGGATTTTGGTGCTGCGGACTGGGTTTCCCGTTTTTCGGGACCATGAATTTCCAACCTCAAAATATTGTTTATGTTTAAGTCCATGCATTTCTTTTGTAATATACCAAACCCGTCAAACGGCAAACAAGTGTATTTTTAGTACTAATCACCAGCTAATTGCCACTTTGACCAACAGAGTGATTTAAAATGAATGATCAAGATCATTATTTCATTTGAGTAAATGAAATACTGATTTTAGAATAATATGGTGAATTCGCAGTAGTGACAGGCGCAATGAAGGCAAGATGTTGGCAAATACAAATCGTTTTAAAAAGATTATTTAATTCATAAGCATTGCCAGACGCCGATTTGTCATTTACAATCAAATGTTTTGCCTTTTAAAATATTTTAGCTTTTGTTTTTCTGCACAAAATCATGTTTATAAGGTTAGTTGACTGATTTTATTAGTGAAACGTAGTCGTCCCGATTTTCACTTATCTACTTTTAAATTCTACCTCAAAGAGGAGCTATAATTTAAGACCGTTAAGCTATACCCTTAATTGTTTTCCTTAAAATGCATGTTTTTTCTCATTCTTCCTTTACAAGAATAAGCAAAAGATAACGCATCTTATTCCAACCCTTTCGATACCAAATTCGACACGAGATGCGTGCAATCATTTGTGAGAATTTTTTCCGCCACTTTGAGGCGAACATCATTAAGAAAGGCTGTTAATGTGAGAAACAGGTTCCCAGTAGAATGTCTTCCATTCTTCGGTTGCATCTCCCGAGTGGGTTCTACCTCAGCGTGGACCGATTTGTGCGAGAGGTGATATCTGGTGGTAACCACCACACCTGTGTCGTTTGCCGTCACCAATGTGTAGCATTCCTTCCACAGCCACAATTCGCTCGTTCATCTTTGATTATACGCTACCTGGCCGTTTAAAGCCCACGATTGGGAGATTGGTTATGGGTTGAGACTAGGGCCAGACTCAAGAAACAGGGCTGTGCAGCCTTACGACAATTGTATGTTTGTCTACGCGGGTGTTTTAGTCTCCAAAATTTATGAAACATTGTTCACACCTCTCGGAAATGTCAGCTTGGTGTGATTGCCTGATATGACTCTATCTTGTCTGCTTTTACGAACGGCTCCAAAGCTGGAAAAGCTCTCCTCTTCTCTTTTTTTGTAGGGTATCTAGTGAAGGTATGGTGGGAGGTACCATTTGAAATGATTTCTAATCTTAAGGATTATAGTAATATTAGGTAATGACAGCAGAATGATCTGAGGCACCCTTTGTTTTGAATAATAAATAATCACATGTCGTTTTGGCTACCTCCATTCAAGGTCCATGTGCCAAGAGCAACCGTCAGTGATAGCCAACATGAGTGAAGATGCAACAGTGGTCTACACTTACATCAACTATGCAAAACTCATAAGGCATAACTTACCCCTGACAAGTTTTACACACCTAGTGCCTCACTCCATACCAGATAACATCTCTTCATGCGCTAATCACCTTCTTTTGTCACTGGCACTGGCTTTAAGCAATTACACACTCGTATGCCAACTAGGAGAGATGTCACGGCAATATCAATAAGAAGTGGGTTGTGCTTTTTTTTTTCCTCACATTTCTAGGAGTATGCTTCTAAATCGTCGACAGTGAACGGTGGATTGCAACGAGCAAAATAAAAGAAAATTTCGCTATCTTTTTAGCACTACACGGATTTATTTGGCTACTTTATGCACCGACGCCTCGATGCGACCGTTCGTGTGCCCTTCGGAGTGGTTACTGTCTGCCAGAACCGGGTCAGCACCATCGCGTAGAAACCAACCCGAAGTGGGGGGTTGATGTTGAGATGTGGTCTCCTCATGAAAGCGTTAATTGTCAAATTGGGGGAGGAATTTACTCTGCAGGGCAATAATGCTAGCTCATTGGTAAGCAGTAGCTACCCTCATCTCATGTCAATTTAGATGTCTTTACAAGGTTACTGACAGAAATACCATTTCAGAGTGGGGAAGGTACACATGGATTAACTCACCGTTTTTAGCAAATCACCCTCCCTTGTGTACGTAATATACGCGGTCTTTGTCCCCTTCTGCTCTTGTTTCAAGACCTGTCCATCCACGGTGAACACGGTACGCACAGTTCGTCCATCCGTGGTGTTCTCATCGAATGTATAACCGATACGGAAGACGATGGTGGAGGATTTGAGCGTCGAGAACGTTTTGAGCGAGTACCACTCGCCCACTTCAGGGTCTCCGGGTCCGTGTTCACGAGCGAAGGTAAGCACGGGTTTGGAGACGTTCAACGTTTTTCGAGTGATGTAGCCTGCACCCAGACGAGTTAGTATTTCGTTCAAGCCCTCATTGAACTCCAGTTTCCAGGATCCCAGGAATTCATCCATTTTGTGCCCCGCCTATCAAACAAGTGCCTTCTTGTGTGTTTGTGATTGAGTTTAGCAGTCCCGTCTCATTTACTTGCTCTTCTCCTGCAATGTGATTGGTGCAGTGCTGAATGTGCTCAGTTGGCGAAAATGTGGAGAGCTGGTATGAGCAAAATGATATGGGTGTGTAGGTGTAGTATTTTTTGTCGCAAAAGGTCAAACCAAAAGCGAGCTGACGTGGGATGCTTTGGGTACTCAAATGTGACATTAATCTGTCATGCCTACTGTATTGGCTTCCACCTCACGCCCTTATTGACGATCCCTCTATCTTTGGAGAGGCTTAATGCATTCGATGCTGAATTGGTGGAGAAAGGAGTAACGAAATAGATGATTGACGGGACAGATGTGGTACGTGGGGAGATTCTCCTCCTTCAAGCGCATCATTTAATCATCCCCCCGTCTATATGTCGATCCATTTGTCCATCCCAGAACCTTCCAATCGTTCACGTAGGCCACTTTCATTCACGGGGTCATTCGTCAGTCTATCCACCAATCTATCAAGGATCAACGTGTTCATTTGTTTCTCCCAATACTAGCCACCTCGGATCCATTAGGCCTTCCATCAACGATGCGATGGTATGGGAGATGGTGAGGGGTAAGGAGGAGGGAAAATCCGCTTTTGTGGACAACGTTAACCCTGCAGGCGAATCAGTCATGTGCAGCAGAGTTGATACAATTGATGCAATAAAGAACTTTTGAATTTTTAGTTTATTAGTGGCTCCTTTCAGTGATGAAAACTAGTCAGCCTCAACTGGTGAAGACTGCTGCCGCCTAGCAAACCCGTATTGCAGCATTACACGGGAGAGTACAATAAATTGTTTGGTTGTCGAGGGGAGAATCTCTACGTTGCAAATCATGTTGGATGGAGGGGTCGCGTTCATCCGCTTGCACTTACAATTCCATCCAGCCATTCATTCGTGCCGGGTCTCTCTGTCCGTTGCGGTGGCTTGAATGCGAAGGTTTGTTTTGCCAGGCGACTTTCACCTTAATCGCAAATGATTCGTGCGCAATATGGGTAAAATAGGTAGGCTAGTGCCTCCATCCACTACTTCTCTCTTCAAAAGAACCATCAGACCTGGCAAGGATCACTACACGGTAAAATGGCCTTCGACTCTCTGCTAATCTGCCTTTCCACCTAGATATTTAAGTGATCAAAGCATTGATGGGAGTGGGAATGACAAAGTGCCTCCAGGTATCATGGCGATTCACTTTGAGGGGCTTGCGTCTATTTTCTGACTTCTTTTTAAACGTGCACACAACACGGAGCTGAGATTAAGTACCCCTTGGACGATTCTGTGACGCAGCTAATATTTATGACCACCTTATTTGTTCCAGGTTGTTTATTTAGACAAATGAAAATGCACTTGGTGACAGAGAGTGCCTTGCCGCTTACTAACTCTTATGACTTCATGTAAACGTGCTGGAGACGGCTGAAACAGCAGGCAAGATTTGGTCGTCATAAATGTCAAGATACAATTAGAACTTCTTTGCAAACATAGTTTTCTATTGACGTGACATGTACTCCGGCACTTTGTCGCAGCCTCGCAAATAAGAGACAAAAAAAAGGGTAAAACGAAATATAAAGTCAAAAATATCACGCAATGAATCCCGGACACCTAACAGCATGGGTGGCGAATCAACTAACTTGGCATTTCTTTTCACTTACAAAAGAGGTGGAAACGTTTGCCAAAAGTATGAACTATTAGGTGAGAAAATCACTCATAATACAGATGACAGCTTTGAGAGAAATCTTAGTTCATCTTAAATTTGTGGCACAAAATGTTTCCAATTCTTCTAAATTAGCTTTTGCACACATTTCCTTTTGAAGAAATATGATGCTTGCTTTTCATTTGATCGAGGTACTAGGCCATGCTCCTTAAATTTCTTTGCTTTGCAATGCCAAACACTCACATTTCGTTTAAAATGTCGCATCTTATAATAAAAAACTTAAAAATTCTGCAAAGATTAACTCCATATTTTGTCTTGTTATCTTCATCCTCCTTTAAATACGCAGATTGTATCAAAATGCAACCTTGACAAACTCTGGGGTATATAATCTGCCTTCCGTCCCGTCCGTCTTGTCCTTTTCGACAGCTTGCGCTCCGTCATGGTAGGTTGGCGTGTCGTTCCTAATTGCCCACTAATTTACTTTAGCCTGGTCCTCTTAGGGTTCTCGTCACCGGCGCCGCCGGCCAAATTGCCTACAATCTCTCCAACATGGTTGCCAACGGTAATCTGTTCGGCAAAGACCAGCAGATCATTCTCCACCTCCTCGATATCCCCGAAGCCAAGACGGTCCTCGATGGAGTTGTGATGGAGTTACAGGACTGCGCTTTTACCGTTCTGGCCGGTATCGTTCCCACGCACTGCCTTAAGGAGGCTTTCACTGACATCGACGTTGCTCTAATGGTTGGTGCTATGCCGCGCAAACAGGGTATGGAGCGCAGAGACCTTCTCTCCTCCAACGTAAAGATCTTCAAGGAGCAAGGTGAGGCCCTCGATAAGTACGCCAAGAAGACTGTTAAGGTGTTGGTCGTGGGCAACCCTGCTAACACTAACTGTCTCATCATGAGCAAGTACGCTCCTTCCATTCCGAAAGAGAACTTTACTGCCCTTACCCGTCTGGACCATAACCGCGCCATCTACCAGGTGAGAAAATTGATCAAGTGGAGGATTAGTTGCCCCCTCCCCTCGAGACGCTTAATCGCTCTTGTTTGTGTCTTCTAGGTCGCTGCCAAGGCTGGAGTTCCCAACACGTGTGTGAAGAACGTATGTATCTGGGGCAACCACAGCAATAAGCAATTCCCCGATCTGTCTCACGCCGTTGTCACCAAGGATGGGAAGCAGCACCCGGCTAAGGAGTTGATCAACGATGAAAAGTGGGTGAAGGAGGTGTTCACTCCATGCGTTCAAAATCGTGGTGCCGCGGTCATCGGCTTGCGAAAACTCAGTAGCGCCGCATCGGCCGCCAAGGCAATTGTCGATCAGATGCGCGACTGGTGGTTTGGCACCAAGGAGGGTGAATGGGTTTCCATGTCTGTTTACAGCACCGGTGATCACTATGGTGCCCCCAAGGACATCTACTTCAGCTTTCCAGTTACCATCAAGGATGGACACTACAAGGTGGTAGATGGTCTGTCCATGGATGAATGGAGCAGAAGTCTCTTCAATCTCAGTGCTGACGAGCTAGTTGATGAACGGGAGGTTGCTCTTGCTTCCTTCAAGTAAACCAGGGCGACTTAATCCCTCACCGTCCTTCCCGTGTGTGTTCCTCCGATCCCAATCGTCAGTTTACTAGTCGAATAAAGTCCTCTTTTAGCCGTTAATTCGTACTCCCACAGTAATTGACATCTTAAAATGAAGAGGTTGAGGAAGCGAATAAACCAGTTGCCCAAAGTGGTCCAACGCTGTCCCACCATCTTGTACCCCGGCTGTGATGACTCATCGGTGACTAATGGCATAGGCTTGGACACAGCGTTACTGGGCTGTGTTCAGACCGGGTCTGGTGTGTCTGCTCTTAATCGAGGGCCTTGCAAACGTGCTAGACGTGTTGGCGCCGGTCATGAGGTCTGGGTAGTTCTAAAAGTCCCCTTTTTTCGTTCAGCTAACCGTTGACGTCTTCAGTTCTTCGTATTTATCTAAACTGTCCGAGATGACGAGTTGGGGTGGGATTTGACACCTGCAGCGCTTTCGACGCCTCAGCAAGTGCTCTGTGAGTACTGTTACCAAAAGTTATCGACTTTTTTTCGTCAAGCGGTAGCACCACTCTGCCCCCAGTCGAGCTCTTTATCGATTTTTCTATAACAGATAATCGATAAGGAAACGGGGAAGCATGTCGACATCACCTCAGAAAAGATAGTTTTTCTTAAAAATGTGTAATTTTGGCCAAATTGCGTTTTTTTTTTTACATTTTCCTCCCGTTCTGTCAACTGTCATCAGTATATCAGAGGCTTATTGACCGTCATATCTCAAAAAAAATATTTTGCTTAACCTTGTACACATCTGGTAAGCTTGTGATACAATTCAGTGCATCCGGTTGAAATGTTGATTGATCAGGCACGTGTCACGTATGTGTGACGTACTCAAAAATGCATCGCTATAAACAATACGTGTGGAGCGATTAAGTCCTTTAGACATGCCCCTTCTTTGGTAATTTTCCTTCAAACTTTGTGCATGGCGCTGGCGTTGCGGCGCCTCGATAGCGATTTTCTATCAGTGTGTGCTTTCAACGCGGAACCAAGTGCACGCCTGTCTAGCACACACAAAGCACTCCTCTCTGCTCTCGGATTTGAAAGCCAGGAGTTTAGTAGCAGGCAGCCTTACACTCCCCTCGAAACTTCCTCGGAATTCTAAGTACAAAGTGAAGGCTCTTTGGACTTGGCCTCGGTGCGGGATGGAAAGTGGACTCATTGATGTTCAAATACCTTTCCCGGTACTGTTGTCTGGCAGAAGAAAGCTTTCACTACAAATCCATCCAGGTGGTGTTAAGCTATTAATTTGCCGCTTTTGTTGCTTTTTTTCTCTCATAGATCGTAAGAGATGTTTAAATACAGCAAAAAAGGGAATAATAAGGCATTTTAAGAGTTAGTGAACTTGTCAATTAAATTATGAAGCAAAAAGGGGTGCGGTTGGGTGGAGTGGAGTGCCAAAGCTGAAAATTCACCTTCAAGACGCGACCCGCAAAAAAACAAAAATAAAGCGTCTACAACAAATGCCTTTATCACCTCATGTCACTAGTCTACTTGCCATCAAAGCATGCGAAAAGATCAAACATAAAGGCAATAAGAAGGTAGAGTAATCAGTTTTTCCCCATCACCTTGGATATCACGGGTTGAAGCCGGGGCGAGTTAAGGCGGCGGGCGCAGCGATGCGCATGTCGGACCACAAAATCGATAACTACGCGAGCAGGCGCGCATTCCCGAGTGCGCACGCTCACTTTGTATGCACGCGACTGACCAATCACAGTGCGGCATGCGGTGACACTGCCACGTAGACAACGCTTGTACTGCTCGGTCTAGGTGTCATTCTCTCTTCACTTTTTTGACACCTGACGATTCACGTGAGTTAGACATAGCACCTCCGAGTACATACCAAAGTGGTGATAGGCCTGAGTGTCGGTGGTGGTGGTGGTGGTGGTGGTGGTGGTGGTGGTGGTGGTGGTGGTGGTGGTGGTGGTGGTGGTGGTGGTGGTGGTGGTGGTGGTGGTGGTGGTGGTGGTGGTGGTGGTGGTGGTGGT
>NW_020170493.1:110212-111351 GCF_000524195.1 Echinococcus granulosus
CAGGAGGTTTTTTTATTTCTACTGATCCAATTTATGTCTGCGGAACTAAAACCTGGCAGCTGATTGGTTACTAGCGCTAAAATACTTCTTTCTGATTGGCTAGCACACTGATTTTAAAATATTACCAAATTTAATGGGTTAAATGTATTTCAAAAGGCCATCAAGAAGGTCTTGATTTATCAGCGACTAAATGCCACTTGTTCTGACCTCGGTTTTGTTTTGGAGTCTTAGACCGGTTGTACGCTGTAAACGAGAAACAGGTTACAATGCCCAAAGAGACTATTTTTAGCCTTTCGAGCAGTGTTGAACCTAAAACAAAAAAAGTCTCTTGATTCGTTTGAGAAATTTTGAATTTATTTTAGAGCTTCTTTTTAAATACTAGGATACGTCGACCTCCTCCACTCGGCGTTATGGCCTTCGAGACATATTAGTAGCCTCTCCCATCTTCTATACGGTAGTAAGATGCTCTTCCCTCCTCTTTTGGCATATTGCGATTGCCAGAGGGACTCGGAGTGCTGTAACATGATCATTGCCACCGAATTTTATGGTGCCATTCTTTAGTTGACAGATATTTTGTCAACGGGTTGTCAAATGACGTTAAACTATGCCAGTTTAGTAATTTGAAATGATTTAAAGGTGGAAGTAAACTACACACACACACACACACGCACAGGTGTGGCTGTATAGGCATAAAGTTAAAAAAGCTTGAGGTGCCAATTAGGGGGATTTGGTGCTACCGAGGCAATTAACTGTATAGTGGGGCACCGCGAGCCCTGGACTGCCTCCCATGCTAGGGACACAATCAAGGCATTAGAGAAACAGTTGGTGTTCTTTAAAGGTTGGCATGCCTTCCCGCTAACGCCAGTTTTATACGCATTCGTTGCCAGAGTTGCGTGTACACACACAATCCCTCGGGTGGCATAGCCTGGGCTGCGCCCGGAGACGAAAATATTCAGTGTATATTGTAATCAACTACACCGACTCCTCTCGTAAATGTCCTTCCTAAACTTAAATAAGAGCAAATAAAAAGCATTTTAGGTGCTCTGAGTTAGAAAAGGAGGACTACTATTTGTTAGCATTTGAGGAGGCGGTGAAGTGGTCAGGTCGGTTGGACAGGCGACGGTGTTAAAACAGGCTGA
>NW_020170493.1:111451-174139 GCF_000524195.1 Echinococcus granulosus
TCTGGGTTCCCCCCTGAGGTCCAGGCAAGCCGCACTAAAATAAGCGGTGGCAGCTGTGGGGGGTAGAAGGGAGGGTAGGAGAGATGGCCGAAGTAATGTCATCATCAGATGGGAGTGCGGACTGGTTAAACTTGTCGACATTGTGTGCCGTCTTTACCCTAAATCTTCCAAGTACTTCCTGCCTGTTAAGTGGCTTGAGGTAGCGCCATGTTTGGCAGCTATCTTGCGGAACCAAGCGACACCTGTCAGTGTGAGCCTAGCAATTGGAGGGTTGGCCAAACTTCAACCAGTGTGCACGCAGTCAAACAGCACACAGCAGTGTATACAAATGCGATTCCACCGCACTGGAGGTCACGTCGACACACTGACACACACCCAGCATGCGTACAGCGAAAACGCTTCACTCCGTTAACAACTTAAGGTAAACAAAATTGTTGATAATTCCGCTTATTTGACTGGCTTACATTCGTCGGTGCGAGTTGGTAGGATGAAGTGATACTGCCTTAGGAGATAAGTAAAGTAGCTTAAAGGAGGTGGAAAGGAATGCGAGTGGAGCGGACGTCTGGAGTGGCCCCAACAGGCGGAGCAAAATTAAGTTACGAATTTATTGACGTAAAATATTTTCAAATAGTACAACAAAGTGAAAAGTAAGGTCAAATAAATTATGAAGCAAAAAAAGGGTGCGGTTGGGTGGAGTGGAGTGCCAAAGCTGAAAATTCACCTTCAAGACGCGACCCGCAATAAACAAAAATAAAGTGTCTACAACAAATGCCTTTATCACCTCATGTCACTAGTCTACTTGCCAACAAAGCATGTGAAAAGATCAAACATAAAGGCAATAAGAAGGTAGAGTAATCAGTTTTTCCCCATCACCTTGGATATCACGGGTTGAAGCAGGGGCGAGTTAAGGCGGCGGGCGCAGCGATGCGCATGTCGGACCACAAAATCGATAACTACGCGAGCAGGCGCGCATTCCCGAGTGCGCACGCTCACTTTGTATGCACGCGACTGACCAATCACAGTGCGGCATGCGGTGACACTGTCACGTAGACGATGCTTGCGCTGCTCGGTCTGGTTTCAGATCACACCTTTTGTCTAAGTGCCGGTTGCTCGCCCTTTCCCCTCCGCGTTTTGACACCTGACGATTCATGTAGGTTATACATAGCGCCTCCGAGTACCCAACAAAGTGGCGATAAGGTTGGGTGGTGATGGTGGTAACATACTACTTACTAACGAAGGAGGACCACTGGCAGGCCCCAAAGGCCACGTTGTGGAATGGAGGTGGAATGTCCACGACGCTAATTCCGAATTCTTTCGAAGGTTAGGGTGTCTTAGAGGCAGCACATCGTTGCGCTAGCGTCAGTTTTGCACACATTCGTTGCTAGAGCTGCGTGAACACGCAATGCCTTGCTTGGCATTGCCTGGGCAGGGCCTAAAGACGAAAATATGCGGTGTGGCTTACGATCGGCTTCACCGATTTCGGTCGTAAGCATTATTCCTCAATTTAGATAACTACAGGAAAGGAAACCACTTGAGATGTTCTGGGCGAGGAGGGTTGAATTACAATTTAATTGCATTCGCACAGGATGTGGAATGGTTCGCTCACTTGTGTGGATGACGGTGTCAAAGCAGGCCGATGAAATATTCGAGTCGAGGTGATGGAATACACCCGTCTATGGGGCGTTATTATTGGGATTAAAGGCCAGAAAGTGCTTTCTAGTATAACTCGTCTCGGAATTAACAATTTATCCACCCATCCATTCAGTATCAGCCACTCCATCCGATAGCCATCCTTCCATCCATCTGGTAGGTATTCATCTATATCCATCTATCCCTTATCCACCCATTGCCTTTTTATAGCTCTATTAATATACCTATCCACTAAGTATGCATCAATCAATTGCATCTTCTTCCACCTTACCCGAAGCATCCAGCATTCAGACAGACTTTGCTTTTCAGACTCCCGTACTTCAGTCAAGCACTGCAGACGCCTGCCTTCTACAGCAACCAACCGGTTTATGTAGGTGTAATGTCTTCTTTCAAGTGGTCCAGAAAGCTGCCAAGACCTACACGTAGCGGAAAGGTGTAAACCCGACTCTCTTCAAGCCAGCACCGATGGAGCGACCGTGTTGTTCCAACAAACGACGCAGAGTAGACAGTCTCGATAGCTTTTCTCCAGCCACTTCAAGGATGCTTTACATGGCTTGTTTGGAGATAATCTAGACAAACTAGAGATTCAAATCTGGCACCTGGGTTCCTCTCTGAGGTCTGGGGAAGTCCCGCAGGAATGAGGGATGACAGATATGACATTCAACCCGCATCAGTCCATACGTTCTACCACCCATCAGGCTGTATCCATCCCGCATACATTCATCCGTCCTGTATCCACTTGTACATCCCCTCCATTTGTTTACACAGCCTTCTAGGGAAGCCACACTGGAATGAGAGAAGGAGGGAGGGAGAGGGGAAGTAGTGTAGTCATTACGTGCCAACTGAACCGTTCAGCGTGGTTAAACGTGCCCCGCACCTCTCAAGTACTTCTTGCCTGTTAACCACCATGAAGTAACTTCATGTTTGACAGCTACCGTGGGGAATGAAGTGACATCCGCTAGTGTGAGCCGATCAGTCGGAGGGTTGACCAAACTCCAACCAGTGCGTACGCAGTCCAGCAACACGCGGCAGTGTATACACCTTCGCTTCCACCGCAGGGGAGGTCGCGTCGACACAAAATCGTGGGTAACTCTACATTTCACTGACTAGTTGACAGTCGGTGCGGGTTGGCAGCCCAGTCAGGAAGAAGTGATATCACCTTAGGGGATAAGTAAAGTGGCTTAAGGAAACTGGGAGGGAATGCAAATGGACAGGCCTCAACAAAGGGAGCGATGTCCCTCACAAAAAGGTCATAGTGCGGAAAACATGGACTCCATTCCAGATTCACTGTGGAACTTTGAGGTTGAGGTTGAACAATACATGGCAAATAAATACGTTCTCGTAGCACCCCTGAGTCCCTCCGGAAGTCGTGGCAAACCCTACCGGTATAGAAGATGGATTCCTCAACACACAGAACCAGGAAGCACAAACACCACCATCTAGAGAAGCAGTAGAGGGAATCAAGCGAATTTGCAGGAAGGAGAAACAATTATTCCGATAATTTGTCATAAGTTCGTAATGCATCAGACGGATCGAGGTGGGAGTAGACCAACTCCTTAGTTGAGTTCACGTCAAACCGGGACTATCGAGCTTGCCCATTCATTCAACAAATGAAACGAAATCCACTGCGTAGAAAGTGCATCCCTCTGTCAAGATGGTCTGCCAAATGCATTTGCGGTCCTACGCCTCACCGCCTAGTTAACACACATAGACCTTCGTCACGGAACGAACAAACCACCTCAACCCTGATTAGTCTGCCTCACGTCGCCTCGGTATTTAACCGCAGCTAGCCTCCTGAAGCTGCATCAATTCGTGCATGATCATTTCTCTCACAAAGAAGCTTATGTCCGAGCTTGCGGATTGCGTACTGGAGCTTGGATGCTCCCGAGCTTCTAGTCTAAGCTGTCAGAAGACAAAGGCTTCTTGATTTGCCTACCCGTGTACGCGTAAGCGTGGTACGCGGATTGTGGACAAGTGCTGGAGATGTGGAACGATTCCATTGCTACGTAGAGACAGCGCACCGGTTGGCCTTAGTGTCATATGATATTGGCTAATCAGGAGAGCTGAAGGAGAGCACGGACCCCTGGAGGTTTGAGAAGGCTTGAAAATCAGGAAATCCCGGAAAGACAAAAACATTTTCTGAGGTCACAGACATCCACAACACCCTGTTCCATAGAAGACGACACACCTCAGATGACCACAACAAACTTTTTTATCAAAACATGCCGACCCACACCTGCACACACCGCTAATATTTCCTGATGCCTTGATTAACAAAGTGCCGACTGGTCCGAGCATGAATTATGCACCGACTACCAGGGTGTAACAGGACAGACCTGTCACCACAGCAGAATGACACTTTGTTTGTGTAGCGGTCAACGCCCCAACAGTTAACAACACGTTCGAAAACGAAAAACAAAACTGACTTCATGAATAAATATAAATAAGCCAATCAAAAACAGTGAAAATCAGACAAGTTTTTTATTAAACTGGGACAGAAGAGCAGGATCCACATGTGATGTTGTGATGGCTGAGGTGTCACCGAGGAGGTATCGTAACGACGCTTTTAGCTGTTCGGGAGGAGCGACAGTAGGAGGAGCTACCCAGGCAGTCGCGTCAACTGCGGTAACAGGACAGTCGTCTAGTTCGTAGAGGACCTTTTGGTAGTGAAAAAGTCAAGGTAATACCGGCGAACGAGGGCAGGAATGAATAAAATTAACGAAAGGTTAACTAAATTAAGACAAAATTTAACAGAAATTCTTAAAAATCTCACTTTATTTTTAGACAAATCTGGGGTCATAAAACCAATCAACCCTGAATACGAGTGACAAAACCTCCTGCTGCAGAAAAAAAGCCTCCAAAATCGCACAAATGGACAAACCTGAACACAAAGGCTGATCACAGGTTCCAGGTATTCATCGTAAAGCCGATCGGAAGGCGTCAAATGACGCAGGCAATAGACCGAAGCAAGCGCGAAACAGCGCCGGTGGAGACGGCTGCTAAGTGCGTCTGCGCGATCCAATATACGCGTGAGAAGAGCATCCAGACAGCGCTGACAGCCACTTGTGTCTCCATTGACGAGACTGCTGTATCCAGTAGAAAGGTGAAGGCAATCTTGTGCGAAATCGTGAGGTGTCGACACACTTGTCTCAACAGTGGTCAGCAGGGCTAGCAAGAAGTTCCTACAACAAATACTTACTACTAACAACATTTAAGTAGTTTAACATTGAAACAGCAGCTCATGAAAAATGTAAAATCGTTTATTCATCTAAAACTTAAAGGATCTTTTTGAGGACACTAACAAAAAGACGGCGAAATGTGGGTTGGCAATATTAGATACCTTTACCAGATTTCCAACATGACTATATTGTTTTGGAGAAAAAATTACTTGTTGAGAATTGAAAAAAAATTGTAGAATAAAAGTACGCGTGTTACCTCCCTCATGTGACAATCTTTTCCCAACTCACCAGTGCTCAGGAGACGCTGCCAACTGTGCCAGCAGAAGCAGTCTGAGTTGATTGCTCTTGAACGCTGAATCGTTGTGAGCCTCCACAGGTGATTGAAGAAGAGAGATTCGAGTGTGGAGTATTAGCAAATAGCAGACACTCGGCGAGAAGGCAACATGGAATCGGATCAACTGACTGCTCCATGCTGTCAGCAGCTGCAACTGTTCCAGTCTGTTAAGTTGAAATTCCGGTATAAATATAACTACTCAAACCATTTAGGTAACAAAAGTTTATCGATTTACAAGAGGTCAAATTTTTCTTCGACTGGAACGTCAATGACAGAGTTGGCGAATTTCGCGGCCACAATGTCCGCTCGCATGGCGTTAGCAGTGATAGTTTCCCGCAGCAATGGTCGCCAGAAGGCCTCAGTCCAGGTAGAGAGAAATGCCGACGAGGCAGCGAGACGGAGGCAACCGGTGGCGATCCCGAAGAAGAGCTAAAATGAACAAGAGGTGGAAGGCATTCGAGAACGAGTTTCAGGATTGTGTCTCATGACCTCAGCTGCAGCCGACTCAGTGCCCGGAGTGCTTTGCATCCGTTTTTCATTTACTGGCTTTCCAATACAATCATGTAAAGGTTGTTTAAGGTGTCATCGTGTCATCAGAGGTTACCTAGATGCCACAAACAAATCAAATCTATGAACTCTAATTTAATTAGTGTTGAGATTTTGCCGCTTCAAGAGGTACACAATGATAACCGCACCTGAGCCTGATCAGCAGTCTCCAGCCTGGCATATAGCGTTTGTTCGCTATTCTCCGTTTCGCATCCATTCCCTCCACTACACTGGCTATCAATGAGCAGCGGCATCAGGGATTCCAGAGGTGGTAACCAGACAGCTCCGCTGCCAGTGACAAGGGAGTGCCAGAGACGAAGACAGGCATCACCCAACACCTCCACATCCCCAGCGTTGCCGCTGTCGCCGCCTCCATCGCATCCAAGTCGTATGAAACGCATGAGATCGGGCACCAACACAGAGGAGACTGTGAGGCAAGCTAACTGCTCCGCTGCCCACGCCACCGCCGCTGATGTGACGTCCGCATTCAGCGCTCGCATGACTGTGGCTACGAGGTCAACTAGACTAGCTCGCAGTGCCATAGTCCCTTCACCTGGCCGAAAAAAAGACAGTGGCTAATTTGTCGAGGTGTCGTGGAAGTAAATGAACGAGATTAGACCTTACCGATTTTCCAGAGTTGCTGAACTGCATTGATGAAGCAACCAAACTGCGTCTCCACATCTGCGTTCTCAAAGATGCTCTGCAGATACCGCAAAACCAAAAGCTGTGTTTCGACTTCTTCCACCTCCTGCAAAGACAAATAGTCTAGTAGCAAAGAATATTTTGGATCCTACAAGAAGAACGTAGACAATCGACCCACCTGAGCAAGATTAACTAGACAGTTGAGAATTTGTTGGAGCGTAGAGGCGGGCGCTTTGGAAAGGCTATCGGGAGGGAAGTGAGGGTTTTCAAGGAGCCAAGAGAGGCAATAAGCGGCGGCAAGGTGAATCGCGATCCGAAAGCTCTTTGGGCTGCACTGTGCACTGAGGTACTGGATCAACTGTAGTAGCGTTGCGATGCAATTTTGACGAATCACTTCCGACGAGCTGAAAAATACTTTCAGCTGCAGAATTCCAATGTTGATGAGGCACAAATTAGCTAACAAGTTTAAACTATATTTGTATCATTTTACTAACTCCTGCTTCAATTTTCTTAGTGTCTTCATTTTCATGGTTGATTCTCAAGCCATCTAGAGCGTCGCCCTCGCCCTTATTCTCTTCTGATTGGTTGATGTGTCAAGGTCAACGATGCCCCCCACAAGACCAGGGTCAATCAATGTTACAGGTAGGTGGCACTCTTTACTACCCATCCAACTACGACATGCGCACGCACCGCATCTCCTTTTATTTACAAGCTGTTAACCAAAGGCATCTGTATCAAAGTCATGTTCATTGCTTTATCTGGTTGGGAGCCCGACAGGAGGGCAAGTCACCCACATAAAAAGCAGTTCTGGCTAACGAACAAGCTGCACCTACCTATCAACCAGCTGTAGGGCAGAAATACGAAATTCCCGTTTCATAACAGTTTTGGAATCACTTACTTCGAGCCAATAAGTGCGCGATGAACCATCAGAGACATTCGTCGACCCGTCACTAGCGGTTCCACCAGTGACGTCGCTGTCATCGTTAGAAGAGCATCCACCCGTTCACACCATTGTCCCGGAGTGATTTCAAGTAAAAACTGTGCACATCTCAGCCCTACTTCCTTCATTTTGGCTTCGCCTGCCATCAACTCTTCAATCGCCGGAGGCAGGATAGCCTCCAAGTGTTCACTTAAATGCTTTGCAAGTAAACGGAAAGTGGACTCAGCCAGTTGACGTAAATTAGGAGGCACCTCAGCATTCACGGGAATGAAGTCAGCAATAGCGGAGACGGGTTCCAGATTCCAGAAAGACTCGGCAAAGAAAGCCGAGCCATCGCCTTCATCATCAACGCAGTGAGCCCCACCTCTGGAATAACTGGACTCTGGATCTGTGGAAAGTGCTTCAATTTCGGAAAGTAGAAGCGGCATCCATGAGCGCATAAGGCTCAAGAGAAGGCACACCGCGTTGTTATATTGAGGAACTTTGATGCTAGCGGATGACAACCAAGAAAGAACTTGCGATCGTGCTTCGGCCATGATGGATGGGAACTTCGCAAGTCGGTCATTCGGCACACTGTCGCGAAAGGTCGCAGAGATGAGGTTGAAAATGAGAGATAGGCACCAGAGAATCGTGTTTCGGTCTAACGAAGCATCTTCAACTACTGATACTATGGTTTCTAGTGTAGACACAGCACAAGAGCTGCGCAATTCTGATGGAATTAGGAATAATACCGCGTGGAGTAACTTCGCAAGGCGCTTGGGATTTTTACATTCGGAGGACAGTAGTCGTGCCATTGCGCGAGTGATCAGCCCTCCAACTACCGCTGCGTGCGTGGACATCATGTCAGCGGCTGCCGAGGCATCCAACACAGTGATACAAGTGTATATGGTGTGTAGAAGCTCTGGAGAATTAGACTCTATCCAAAGACCAACTAGCCGTGGAAGGAGAGTGCAAATGTGTGAAGCAAGAATTCGTCGACGCGGTGTGAGACGCAGGGCAGCCGCACGCTGTACACATCGTCGAAGCGGCGTCCATGCACCCAATTCGATGATTGCGTTCCAGAGTTCTTCGGGCCAGGTACCTTTGCTCCATTCGTGACGAAAAACACGACCGAAAATTTCTGAGACGAACGGACTCGGAGAAGAATTTTGACGAAGATATTGAAGGAGACAAGTGATGAGAAATTCCTGCTGGGCTCGATCAAAGTTGCACCACTGAGTGGAGTTGGAGATAAGATTTTTCAGATGGACAAGTCCGAAAATTTTAGCTGCTGCTGGAAGAGAAACGGTGGGAGAGAGTACGACGTTGGCAAGCTGAGAGAGGAAGAGAGGATCAGAGGTAGACATACTCTCGAGCTGAGTGCTTGCCAATTGCACTGCTTGAGGATCAGAACTGGAAGCTGCGATTAGTATAGGTGCAAGGTCCATGGGGCTAAACTAGAGCGTTGTTCGTAAAGGTTAGTATATCGAATACAAACAGAAAGTGGAAATAAAAATTCAAGATATTATGACTTGATTTCCGACTGGAAGAGCTCAGTGATGCCGACACATCTAATAGAAAGAACGAAAAATTTTTGGCACTTGAAGGATGGATAGGAACCAACCAAATAAGAGGAAAACTATCAGCATTCCAAGAGAAAGTCTATTAGAACCAAGATTTCTAAATTCCCGTCTGCATAAAAAGTTATTCGTATAATATTAAGATGACTTATAAGACTTCATTTCCCTACAGAAATAGCTGTAAATAAACTTAAAAACCTGACTGCGAAAAAGTTTAAGAATATTGCCGGCTTAACTTTATCCATTCAAAGATGCATATAACTCTGAATGAGAAGTAAATAAAAGATGAAACCCCAAATGTGGACACAAGACAAATAATCTTAATGTATGCGACCACAAATTGGTCCTCGAGTAAAGTAAGGGCGTAAAAATAGAAGTTCGAACATCACCCGTGTCAAGTTCCAGAACTTACGAAAAACGAGGAGACTACGGATACCGACCCGTTTACGCTCTCCTGGGACCACGCTGCAGGACGCGGTTCCTCGACGATAGATCTAAACAAATATTATCAGGTGACAGAACATATCCAAAACATTTAAGACATTTTTAGGCAACTTTACTAAGTATGCCACTTAAGTGTTTTTTAAGGCAAATACTTTGGCTTAAATTGTGCATACACATGTATTTTTAAGCGTATGATAATCAAATCTTTTAGACCATATTATGTAGTTGTTTACGGATAGCGTTCCGCATATTTTAACTTATTATAGCTAAATCACTTTGCAACACATGTTTTAAAACCCACGTTATTCTGTTTATTTAGCTCGATGTTTGTGCTTGTAAAGTAGATTCACCATCTGTTAAATAATTCATAGTTTTGAATGAATTGCCTTATCAATTTTTGTTAGATTTTTGGTTTTTTAAACCTTTATAAAAACAAAAAGAGTGCACTCTGTGACAATATATATATTTTCTACATACATTAAGCATTAGGTCTACTGGCATGACTCGGATGCCAGCCCACATGGAGAAGTTATGATGGCCATGACAAGATAGATTTTTACCAAAATCCACCGTTACGCAAACAGCCAACTTTTTAGGTAACTTTGTTTTTCCCTAAAGCCTCGTCTCTGGGTTCTTCCTTGGTTAACCACCCTCGTCAGGCATCACAGCGTAGTCAGTACTATTGGGTGGCCCCCACGAGACCTCAGTGCCAGTCAACAAATTTCTATGCAAGTAAAGAAATACTTGACTACAAAGTCTCTAATCCTTCTTGTCAACTCTGCTGGATCTGGAGTTTCGCCCTGTGTAGGCAATGTATTCGGGGATGGGAAATTGTGCTAGCCATCGTGTGTGCCCATCCCCAGGCGAAGGAGCATCAGATGGCATTTAAAACGGTTTCTTGGGGACAAGTCTCCTCTTTCATTCTTCCTTGTCACGTTGATTCTACTTTGGAGCTGCCTAGTCTTATCAATTCATGTTATAATTGCTTGTAGGAAAGTGGAGGTGGTATCGCGAGTTCACTTTATCTACAGCTTAATGCAGGTACAGAAGGGAACTTTAAGACTAAACTCTTTTTAATGGTTCACGACTGGCGTCGCATTTGTTGTTAATAAATTTCCTGAAAAACACAAGGCTGGTATATATGCCCTTCTTTTTAGAGTCGTCACCGAATCCCCCTTCCGTAGCGGATGCATTTTTTCCGCCCCACTATGGTTTATCATCTAGCAGTAGAAATGAGTAATGACAACTTTAATACAATACTCTAGTGGAAGGAAAGGTATTGGGCCTACTGGCATGGCCTGGAGGCCAGCCTGGCCGGCGAAATACAGTGGTCAAGGCGAGGTGGACCTTTACCTAAACAAACTGTTAAGCAACTAACTTATTACTCCTTTACTAAAGCCGATATTTAGAAATCATTGATTATTTATGCATCCTATCTTGGCAGCTTGGGGAGTTTAGAATCTGTATAAATGTCCTTCTTTAAAATATGGTGTTTGTTTACATCTTTTTATTTAGTGCTGAAGAATTACTCGTTTTTTATCCACCTGTCAGAACTCTATATGTTGGTGTTGACAGAAAAACGACGATTTCGAGGGACAAAAAATTGCCATGCAGACGTCATAAGTTTTCCTTAAAAAAGTTTTTCTTTTAAAAAAAAATTCAGCAAGCTTGTGATTTGTAAGCAGAACGCCAAGAAATAATCATATGCCTTTTGTACTAATAAAGTATCAGTAGTCATATTTTTTGGCTTCTCCAAAATGTAGTTCCTGATTGCGATATTCTCACCCAGTCTGCAGAGTTCTTTTGCTCATTCCCTAAATGTACTAAAAAAGTGAACCGACTTGTATTTATTTGCAACATTAAATATTCCTTTATGATCTTCAACTGCTCATCCACAATTTTTGTACTTCACTGTCCGCTGATGGGGCTGAGCTTTCGGGAAAAGGGTTTTATAATCCCCTTCATTAACAGTCGAGGGTTTCCTACTAGCAAAGTGGTTCGCAGAAGGTGAATTACTAGGGTTGAAGGGATTATAAGTTGAGAGTTTTAGGCAATGAAATTAGCCAGATCGAACGCTCATGGCTTAGCCAAGATTCATTAGACAATCAACTACCTTTCATTCATAAGATATCTTAGTTACAAATTGCCTTTTAAGTGAGATAAAAAATTTCGAATATTGCCTATTATTATTTCCATCTTATTGGCTATTCTCAGTACTATCTGATCAGGCGATTAGGACCGATGCAAATACGGTCACTTAGACTGGGAAAGGTAGCCTGATAGGCACGCGTGCATTATCCGTGTGTTTGACATTTCCTTCCACGTCTCGCACACGCACACGCACGAATTCCACCTGAGCAGGTGCTGGTGGTGTTCGTGTTACACACTATCGACTACCCCCCTCTCGCCTCTCCCCTCTTGCTGCCTTCTTCGCTTCCTTCTTCTCCTACTCCTCTTCCTTCGCCTCTTCTGCACCGCCTAGCGGGCTACGCCCAAAGCACACAGGCTTGAGCACGCGTGGCACACAACTGCTCAGAGGAAGGCTCTGATCACTTCGCCTCACTCCGCCTCGTGTCACCTCACCTCACCTCACCGCACCTCAATGGCGTCCAACTCAGAGAGCCATCGCAGAAAACAGATTCGACCCACAAGAGGTACGTCTGATTATCTCATTTTTTTGACTCTTCATGCTTTACTCCCCCAAAAATGCAATTTTTTAACAAAACGACGTAATACTTCAACATTGAGGCTTTTTCCCCTTTGCCCCTTTACCTCCACCTCCCTGCACCTCCATCCAATCTCCTTAAACTGGCCGGTAATCCGCCTGCTCACCAAATAGAAACTCTTTAACAGACTTTTTTTGAATAAACTAGCAAATTGCCCATTTTTTCCAACTCAGCCTCCTTTTATTTCATTCGTCGACACAAATTTCACCGAACAAGTTGCCAAACATGTCATTCATGCAATCAAGTGTCACCAGCTCCTTTTTATCTACAATTGCCTTGGCACCATGACAACTGTCACCCTTCTTACAAATCCATAAATCAATAATCGGGAGTAAAACTAGCCCAGATGCCCACTGTTGGGTGGAGGAATTGGGCTAGGGAGGCAAAAGCAGGCGGGAATTAGGTGAGGAAAATGAAAAGTAAGAGAGAGATAATAGGACGACGATGATCACACAGACCAGAAGCCTCTGCGACGGGGATTATGTTAATTTCTCGTGCAAGTACACCACTAATGGGGGGAATGTAGATTACTCCTTGACATGTACGCCTATCTGCGCAGCAGCAGTAGCAGCAGCACCAGC
The DNA here is from genome assembly GCF_000524195.1 of Echinococcus granulosus. Classification (NCBI taxonomy): domain Eukaryota; kingdom Metazoa; phylum Platyhelminthes; class Cestoda; order Cyclophyllidea; family Taeniidae; genus Echinococcus; species Echinococcus granulosus. Next base: position 124,053 of record NW_020170493.1, read on the forward strand.
ACCAGAAGCAGCAACGCCACTAATCGGATGCATGTCTTCTTTTTCGGTAAGTCATTATCCCCCTCCCCGTCCTTCCTTTTGTTTAGAAGATTCCCCAGTTTTTTTTATTTGGTATTCCCTAATCAAAAAGTACCTGGAACAAATACATTGAAATAAATATTATACTGTGAGGATAAAAATCCAAAAATCCAAAAAAAAAGTATTAGCAACTTTTTTAAACTTAAGCACGGGTGAGGAGGAAAGTAGTAACCTGAAAATTGGAGGCCTGCTTAAGTCAACTTTTGACCTCTCCCAATCAGGGACTTGACAGCCATCCCCTACTTCTCTAATCTAAACTGCTACGTAAATTTTAGGGTCTAATGGAAAAAATATAAAGGCTTGGTGCAAGTGTCATTTATTTTCCTTGACTTTCATTAAAAATAGTCAGAAAATTTATCGAAATCCGTTCATTAATAGCATTCTTCCTAAACTTGCCACAAAAGAGTAATTCATTAACCGTTACCCAAGATTAATTAGGCTACCTGACGAACTCTGTGTTAGGATGGGATTCTTCCATATTTAGCACTGATACTACGGACAGAAGTTAACCCATTCGCCCCTTGCGTCACATATATGTGACGTATGATTTATCAGTCCATAAAACTGTCTAAAACAGATAGCTTAAAAAGCAAGAAATAATGAAATTTTTAACTGAAAGCAATGCTTTATTTGCTAAAAATGGCCGATTTATCATGTTCGGGAGGGCAAACCTTGGCTTCTCCCACCAGTTGCTACCTCCTCCTCATTTACGAAGGCTGAGCAGGCGACTCAAACGATGACCTAGTTAACCACTCAGCCACTTACACCAGCCCCCGGTCTGTCCTCCTAGAGATTTACATTCTGGGAAAATATCACGGTTTTTCGGGGAAGAAGGGGGGCCGAGGACTGGCGACACAGGCAAGGAACCACACGTTTCAGGCTCAATTCTGGACATTGTGCAACACTAAACCCTCTTATTCCCCTCCTCTCTCTCTCTCCCTGTGTGCTCATTTTCAACTTGTCCCGCTTCCCCGGAGTCGAAAAATGCCCCTTAGGCCCGATACTTTTGCCCCAAGAGGTGAAAAGTAAATCGATGAGCGCAGACCAATCAGAGAGGAGGAAGGGCGTGTCCATCAGCGCCCATATGCCACCACAATCCTCGCGTTTGTTGCCGTGGTCTTACGTGGTCTTGGGGGACTGATAGGATCCGTCTTTCCGTGCTACCACGCGCACACACACACACACGCCAACTGCTCACCGCAAAGCCATCTGATAAGGGGAGAGCCCAGGTTCCAAGCTAAACGCTGCACAGATGGGCTGAGATCACTTATCCCATTCTCCACAAGACTTCCCCCTCCCCCGCCGCCTCACCCGTCTAGTGACATGTTGCTTTGATTTGGAGACAGGGCTCGCATTAGCACCAATTCACATCCAGTTGCCGTGGGACTTTACTCGCATGGCGTTGTTGTCAAAATACTGATAATTGCGTATAACAGGGGTGACAGCTATCATGAGAAGGCGTGGTTTTTTTGTAATAATTGAAGTAACTCGAAGTAAGGTGCCAACTGATTTCCATCCGAGCTCAGCATCTGACAGCTGCTTGCTGTCAGTCTCACAGAAAAGTCGATAAGGCTGTCATGCTAATTCAACAGGTAGTTTTACCTGTTGTCATTTCCTATTTCACGTCCTCGACTTACTATTCTACCATTTTGATTGTATTTTTGCAAATTATTTATTCAAACAACATGACTACTGATTGCACATGATTAAAAAGTATTTTCTTTCACATCGGGCCTTGTCAAACACCCATTTGGTCACTAGACACAACTTGACAACTCAGGTTTCTTTCTTTTCAATATTTTCTTTGCTTAGTTATGTATCTCTACCTAAGGGCTTGATTTTAACAGGGAATTGGCAAGTTGTTTATCAATGTCAAGCAGTGTCAGCTGAGCACCCCAATCACATGACCTATCCAAATAAATAAAAAAAATACTTTTAAATCAACCTGTCAAAGGCATGACAACATAATTTAACTTTTCTTTGGGGAAGAAATCGATATTTTACGGTCACTCCCCTCCCACTGCCCCGCGCGCAAGCCTCCGAGTGGCGCTCAGCTGTTTACTCGCCGGCCTGACAAGAAATCAATAAATCAATTTGATCGATTAAGCCATGTAATTCAATTTCGTTATGAGTCTTCGCGCAACCTTTTTTCTCAATTTTCCACTCAGATTTTTTTCCAGTTAAATTTTCATAAATTATTATGAAAAAGAATGCAAAAATCCCTTGGTAAAATTGTACTAATTCTAACAATTAGTTGATTAGATTACAAAAAGAAAATTAAGACAAGACGTATTTCAAAAAGTGGAAAATTATCCGACCCACCTTTTTGCATTTCCAAGCACACACCCGCACACAGGTTTGGGGAGGGAGGGAGGGTGAGGGGAGTACCAAATGGCCAAACCACACAGAGCCTTGGAGAAGGGGGGGGCGTTAGCGGAGTTAGGCTAATAAAAGTTAAGTTGATGAATGAGTTTTCGTGTCACACCTGCATGCATTGCGTGTACATCGAGTGTACTTCTCAAGCGCAGGTGTTTTTGCATGTCGTTGTCCACCGTGTCGCCTTTTGCAGCGGTGCGACAAGACAGAGAGCAACTGGGAGGCGGAGAGGGAGGCCCGGTAAGGCACCAGAAATATTAAGCCTATTCTCCACCCCCACTTAGACATAGCATAAAGGCTTAGCGTAAGCATTGTTGCGTGACTGACTTCCCCTTGTGTCAGAAAGCTCCTGCCAAATTTTACATCCAGTTTGGGGAGGAGGTGCGGGAGGGGGGGGGGAGAGGGAGGACAGAAGAAGACGACCCATGTGCTATTTGCGTGCAAGTGAGAGAATTGTGCCGAATAGCTTCTTTAAATTTGCAGAGTAGTAGAAAGAATTGTTTGGCGATTGAAGTGGGCGTTGACTTATGCCATGGTGGCATAAGGATTTGCGACACGTCTGATAACGACTCCAGAGGGAAAGCTCAAGTGTCGAAACTGTGACAATGCTAGGAGATATGCCTTAATGGGCCTGTAAAGAATATGCTGGTTTAAGCTGGCAGCAAAATAAAGATTCCAGTAGATACGGCTACAGTCAAAATAAATGCTTCTCTGACAGTGACGGTTAGGGTGGAGGTGAGAATGAGGTAGCATTTGCAACCGTTACTTCACGAAGGGTAATAGAGGTCTTTCCGCGGTCAAGATTTGCAGTGGTGTAAGGTACGAGGACTTGTGTTGCGTTCTTTCCATAAAATCACTACTTATGTCTCTTTCTCGAGGATGGAAAGAAGACAAACTTTTTCTTGCACACATTTGAGGAGGACAGATTAAAATCCAATAGAGAGATCCCAGGCTTGACTTTCAGAAAGTAAGCAAAAGAGAACACACACGGAGCGCAGTCATTCGGGGATGAGGTGGTGCGTCTGTGCTTTAAGACTGCAAAATGGGTAGTAGGCAATTAACTTTCTGACCTCCACACACCAAGCCATCTCCCATGGACATCTCTGAGCCTCTTTTCCACCATCATCAGCTATTTGGCTCTTCTACCTCCTTTATTGTAGTCTGCAGCTCAGCTTATTCCACTCTTAGTTGGCTGATTCATATCTCTTCTTTTTGTTGATCGTACACGGAATCGCGGATAATGGTTGAGCGAATTCGTGTATGCTATTTCGTTTTTAAAAGTTTGCTTTTTTTGAAAAACATGGGCAATTTAAACACAAAAGTCAAATTTTTTATAATCTTATCGCCTGTGATAAAAGAATTCTACTAAAAAGAAAAACCGTCACCGCCTCCATAAACTATTAGGCATGGACTATTAATTTCAGCTACCCTAAGGAACCAAGAAGAAAGGATGTTATTCCATCTAAAAATTGGTAAAAATTATCCAAACTTCATCTTTGTGAATTTTAAAACTCCCTTAGTCGCTTCTGGATTCCCTTCTTACTCCTCAACCAATCGCATTCCAGTGCGGTGTTGAGCACGAGTGCTCACACTGACCAATAGACACGCAGGAGGCGTGTGATTGGTAGATACTCCGCTTCATAAACTAATGCCTACGCTCCTTGGTCCACTTCTTGTAGCGAATAGTCTAATTGAAGTAATGTCCTCTTACCTCCTTACAGGCACGCACTTTGTGGAGTCCCAATTTTTGAACGCCTCGGAAGCGTACGGTGCCAACTGCGCCCTGTTCCACTCGCCACCGGTCGGCGTGAGTCCAAGTTTCTTTGTAGCAATGCCGTAATTTAAAGGAGTTTTAAAAATAGAATAAGCGACATGTTAAGTTTTAAAGCTTGCGCGACGCATCAGACCCAACGAGAGAGACTCTTCGTAAGTCTCTTAAGGTCATCTGCACTTGCCCTCTCAAATTGACCGTTTTAAGTGTCTCTCAAGCGCAAATGCAAAAAAAAACCTCTGGCGTTTAAATTTTTTTGCCTAAAAATTTAATTCAACAATACCATTCATCATGCGATGATGGAGTACACGTGTCACTTGCTTGCGACGGGCAAAAATCGAGTCAAATATTCTCGAGAAGCCATGCTTTCACCTTAGTAACGAAGAAGTCACAAATTATATGGCTTCATTTTTGAACGTCTCATTTAAAGCTTTCTCAGTTGATGAGACCTAACATTATTCAACAAAACAGGAGCTGTCGCCAGTTTATCCCACAATTTCCTTGACGAGGCTTGACGTCGAGATAATGTGACGCCATGTCAGCTTCTGAGTAGTGGATCTTTTACAGCCGTTCAAGGCCACCACCATACATGAGCTGTAAAGAACTCAGTAGAACCAATTGCACTACACAAGGTTTTTCTCTTAAAGACATATGCTAAACTCATTCTGTTAAAATTACTGGTAAATAGCGTGATTTGCTACAAGTTTTCAAGTTTCAAACGGCATTTCAAGTATATTTTACGCACAAATTCAAAAACCTTGATTCTTTGTTGATATTGTTAGCAAATCATCAATTCGACACCACCAATCACGTTTTTGGAGGGCTTTTTTACAAATAATCTCCCCCTGCCGCCACCACCACCCCCACCACCACCGCCGCCGCCAACGACTTTCGATTTGGTTCGCCTCTCCGATCATCTGATTTCCAAAATTATACATCGTCAATTTACTTCAAGTTTTGCTGAGGAGGGGATTCCAGGGCCTCCGCCTTCTGTAGAGGATTCAGAGATCTGGGATTTAAAAAAGAGGAATCGAGAGGATATCAAGGTGTGGCATGCTTTTATTTTTTAACTCTCATCGCTTACAATATTTATAAATTGAAAAATTGGTCTCCTTGCAATTGGATTTTAAGCTCCAGCCCTACGCATACAAAGATGGTGTCGAGCTCTTCAACTGTCCCCTTTGTTCCACTGCAAACATCACGACGAGAGCTGAACTCACCTCCCACCTGCAGCAGCACCAGAACAATCAACGTCGAGAGGATGGCAAGCACGTTTGTTGCTTCTGTGCAAGCGAGTTGAGCTCGAATAGCTCTTTGGAAAGGCATCTCCTGACTCATACAAGTATTCACTTTTCTTGTAAAATCACTTTTACTTATTTAACATAAGTAGGCGTAATCAAACGACTACTTTGCCCAGATCACAGACCTTTTGCATGCAGCCTGTGTGACAAGGCGTTCACCACAAATGGAAACTTGAGCCGACACCGACGAACTTCCCACCAGTTGAACAACTCTACGGCATCCATGGAGGTGGCATCCACTGTTTATGATGGCAAGATGAATAACAATCCACATGCTATCGAAAATCTCCTTGGAAAGGTAATAACAGTAAAAGTAATGCAGAGCGCTGAAATTTAAGGCGCTGCTAATTTTTTAAGATCTGGCGTATAACTTCTTTTTGGTTTTTAGAATCGTGCGCCAATTCCTTGCCTCAGAGAAATGTTGCATGCAATCAAAAGGAAGAACAAAGCATTTAAAGGCGCGTAGATTTGCCTTAATGTCTAATCAATAGTCAAGAAGTTGTTCTATTTACTAAAAAGTTTTTGTGCATTTGGAAAATGAAAAAATCAACTGACTGACAACTGCCAAGCGATTCAGATGGACAGGTGGGGGAATTATTTACCATGAGAAGTACTTGTTGATTTGGAGCCGCTGTACCTAGAAAATAAGGGACTTATTAAAAAGTTCTTAATTAATCCACTCTCTATCTAATTAAAGCTTGTAAAGTACACACTCACAAGTCCATCACCGAGTTCAAGTGTGTGGTCCACTGTAGACGCAGCTATTCACTGCGAAATGCAAATCTAACCCTAAATATTTTAACTACTTTGCAGAAATAAACATAAGTGGTAGGTATTTGGAGGAATGCTCGTAGTAGATGTTAACATCAATTCCCCTTAACATAAGCTTGGAAAGTCTGCTGAAACAAATATCAGTAGCAAGTGCACAATTTTTAAAAACATGATTCAGACAACTCCCGTAATAAGTAGAACTCGGGACTTTTACACGAATAATTTGTGTCTTTGCTTTCCAGATTTAGGCAAACACCTTTGGCAACCAGAGTCGAAATTGCGGGATCTTCTCATCAAGCGACGACGACGTTTTTTGCGTTACAAAAGGTGGGTTCATCCTAATAAAAGTGCTAAAGCTTTACATACGTCGCGAATAATTGAATTTTTTTTGCTAACTAAAAGAATGCTACGGAAACGAAGCTTAAATACCTCAGCAAAAGGGGATGAGGTGGAGGCTCTGGATTTGTCGATAAAACACGAGCAACTGCCTACATTGCCACCGCAGCCACCCCTAACCCCACCATTGCTTCCTCCTCCTCCTCCTCCTCCACTACCGCCAACGTCAGCACTACCACTACCAACACCGGAAGTTATGGCCCCTTCGTTGATAGGATTTGATGGAATCTCTTCACTCTTCCAACTCTTGATGATGAGAACGACTGCCTTCACAACCTGTCCTCCCCTTTCACCGACATTGCAACAACCACCACTGCCGCCACCGCCACCGACGCTGCCAAAAATTATGATTCCGCAGACGACAAATCGGAAAAAGAACTCCTACAAAGACGCGCCTAAATTGATCACATGTCCGGTGGATGGATGCAACCAAAAGTTTCCGTGGAACAGCTCTTTAAAACGCCACATCCTCACACACACGCGTGAGTCCTTTGAGAGCGTTATAAATATGGAATTTCTGACCTCTAATTAGTGGGAGTAATAGGCACAGAAGAGATACATCGATTGTGCTATTACTAAGAATGACCACTCTGACCCCTTCAGCCCACAAGCCCTTCACCTGCACGCGCTGCACCAAGTCCTTCTCCACCAAATCAAATCGCGAGCGCCACATGGAGCGCGTGCATCGAGTCAGCCTTAAGCGCCAGCGCACTACAGGTCTGGCATCTTCGACAATGCCGACAGTGGGGCCGGAGTCGGGGGTAGCGGTAGCAGTGGAGACAGGAGCCGAGGAGTACCTGCGTGACGAGGAGATTGCCTCGATGCGCGGTAACGATCGTCAGGCGGAGGACATCAGCAACAGCCTCCTTCGTTCCGCCGGTAGTCCTGTGGTGGAGCCAAATCCCGAACGCCTCGCCCTCCGCACGCGTCCGCCGCCTCCATCCCTACCTTCAACCCTATCAATGGGGGAAGGAGCAGACCAAAGTGAATGTGGAGTGGCAGCGATGATGTGTCCGGTGTGCGGACGGACATTCGGACTGGCGCAGAGCCTACGACGTCATCTTAAGACGCACTTGATAGCCTGACCTAATCCTAGTTTATTAAGTTGGTAATCCTATTTAATTTCCCATTTTCAAATCTATTTTACTGTGTCGTGTGCGCATGTTAATGCCGGTGGTGGTTATTATTGTGGTGATTTAATTTGTAAATAAATATTTTGAAAGGCGGCAACTCTGTTTTTTATTATGATGTTGTGAAACAATTAAGGTATGCTAATTTAATTTCAAACAGCAATAGACCAATAATATGCAATAGTCAAGTGCTTTGTTTAACTGAAGGCTTAAGTATGCGAGAAATCCAGAGTGTGCAGGTCCGCATTCCACAATTGGCATGACTTTCGGTGCGTGCTAATGGCGGCCCAGTTATTCTATCAGTTTGGTGACATCACGACTTTGTTGAGACTCGAGGTGCTAGATGGGACCAAAATAACTTAAAATTTAAGAACTGTTTTAAGGAGTTGCAAAAGTTGGGGCTTTATTCAAAGCATCTCAATGTAAGCTGTTCTATTGAAAAGGACTAGGGTGTAGCGTCCAGATACTTCCCTGAAAACAAAAATAAAACCTGATATTCGAGCATAATTGGCAAGTAAGAAGGTATTTGGGCTACTGGCATGGCCCAAAGGCCAACCTACCTGGCATGGTGCAAAGGCCAAGACAAAAGTGTCTCCTCGCCGATACCGAGAGATAAAAGATAATCTTACTGTAAGGAAAAGCAACAAACTGCTTTAAGAAGAAAACAAGCTTTGAACGGTCCTTCTTTAAAAGTCATTCACTATCTTTGCTTTCATTAAATGGCTTAGGAACCGAAGAAGGTATTGTTGAACACTAGCCTGGAAATCGTGCAATGTATGGTAATAAATGCTAGTGTTAATCGTTGACATAAGTTACCAGATAAGCAAGTACATTGTGCAGTTTTAAATTATTAAACAGTTAAAGTTATGGAAAAGTTCTCATTAAACTCCTCACAGACCGAATAACAGGAATAAAAAAAGATACAAGTTACGGACAGCAAACAAAGCAATTAAATTCAAGTAGCCAGTACAATATCTTTGTAGCGTTTTCAATTATTGCAATCAGTTTTTGGTTGATTTTTAATGTACAACTTATTTAATGATGCTGATAATGAACTTAACCTTGATTTAAGGACATCCTTGAATGTGGAATAGTACACATTTTCCGATGGCTAGTGCTGTAGGTTAAGGGATGGAAATGGACACCCAGTGTACTCGTTTAAGGTTAATATTAGTCCTTTATAAATGTCTCTGAAGCCATAAGCAGCAAAGAAAGCTGCGAAAGAAACTAAAACGTCAGTGTCTTCGCCAAAAAAATGCACAATTACGAGAAGCCAACTCACAGCCAGGTATACACTTTAGTTTATTTTAAATAACTCCTAATCGGTTAAACTAAATTGTTTTGTCTGTTTTTAGAAGAAATCACCGAAGAGGAGACGGCTCGAATTCGTGCGGAAGAGGAGTTAGAAAAACAGAGGTGTAAAGATATCTTCACTGTAACTTTTATTAAAGGCACGACAAAGAGGAGCAAAAGTGGTTAGAGCGCGAAAGGGTGGCTCAAGAACTCTTTGCACAAAAGAAAGCACTTGAAGAGGCCGAGAAGAGCCGCAAAATCCTTGAAGAGACGGTAGAAATTCAGGAAGGGGAGAGAATTAAAATCGGAACACCGATAAATGGGAAGACCCAGGCAGGCACATTCATGCATTTCACAGTTAATGGTTTCATAAGGTTTTGGTCGGGATTGCAATGAGTACAAAATATCACTGGGATTTTTTGACTTTAATTTCTTTACATAACAAGGAACTAACCCCTAGTTGTTGTCTAAGTGGTATTTTCGTTTTCCTTTAACGGCGGTTTTATCTCCTTATAGAGTGAAGTCCTGCAGCGTCTTCGAGACGGAATAGAAGAGGTACATTTAAATCAGGTCTTGATTACCTCTTATGCATGGTTTCTTAAATTTTCACCCCCTTTGCAGTCTTCTGATAATCTGCCTCCCTACCATCGTCCTGAACCACCGCTTGATCACTCATTTGCTCCACCTTTGGAGTCCACCTCAAGGATCAAGGAACTTTGTAGTTTCTTTTGGAAAACTGGAGCTTGTATCTATGGCGACGGATGCTCTCGTTTTCACCCAACTCCCCCCATCGATTCAGCTGATCTCAAAGTTCTCCAATCATCTGTCTTCTGCCCTCCTTGTCTTGTTTTGATCCTGGAAAACATGTTCGATAACTTCTCTCTCCGTTGTAAGTGTTTTTTTTTGTTCTTTTGCTGACAAAACGTCCCATTCTTGACAAATCTCATCGTGTGGCCTCCAGATGATCCTCTAGAAGTGGACGAATCCCACCTTCAGTCTGATTACGAGGTATTCTATGAGGACGTGCGTCCAGAGATAGAGGTTACTTGTGGCAAAATCTCTGCCCTTCGTTGTTGTCGCAACGCCGCCGACCACCTTAGAGGCAACGTCTACATTCAACTCACTGGTGATGATACTACGGCGATTACGGCTGCTGCACGTCTCAATGGTCGGTGGTATGCTGGAAGACAAATCACAGCACGATTAGCCTATCTGGGAGGTGGTTGGAAGGCTGCAGTTTGTGGTAAGTGGGTAGAAATACCACTGCTGGTGATATTTCAGCCACTCATTGTGTTAATGCTGAAATAGGTCTGTATCTGCGTGATTTATGTCCCAAGGGTGACAGGAGGTGCAACTTTTTGCATCTCTTTCTTAACCCACGGGAATCTTCGGGAGATCTTCTGGCAGCCTTGAGTCGTGGACTCGCCGAATTGCCGTCACGAAGGAAGGAAAAAAGAAGGTTCGTAGCATAAATGTGAATGAATGTGTTGGTAGTGGATTGAATAGCTAGATCGCTGGCTAGGTGAATTGGTAAACGAGATGTGTTTGATGGATGAATTGTCAAACAGCCAATTGGATGTCCGCGTGGCTAGTTTTCTGGATTAGTAAACGAAAGGATAAATTGAAAAGTTTTTTTTTGGAAGGGTGGAATAGTTTGGGTTTGCATCTGACAGACAGGGTGGTTGACTGTTATACCACCTTTTCCACTTTGTAGAGCCTCACGTAAAAAAAACCAGGATAAGGACTCAGACGGTCATCGACGAAAAAGGCGGCGATCTCCCTCGTCTCGCAGTGATTCCGGGCGAAGACATCGACATCGGCAGAAGAAACGCCATCATCGAAGAAAACGGGGTTAACACCGGTTGAGATCCAGAGCATGATCATCAACTGCCTCGTCCTAATCAGCTGTACAATTTGCACATTTTGTATAGATTTTTGTATCTATTCAGAAGTGCTTCTTTATGCTCTTAGGGAATAGGGTCGTCATCATTTTGCTGTAGGTGACAGTCGGTTTAATCAGGACGAGGTTGGGGACTGGAGGGAACTGGCACGACCCACTGCAAGGGGGACCGCCCTCATAAACGGCAAGGCTTTCCCGATCCGGAAGAGCACTTAGTGAGTCCGCGTCAGCAGTTTGCACTTCTCTTCTGTAGTATGGTTGAGAATTTTGATAGGATTCGAAGAGCCACATTGCAGACAGCGGCAGGCGTACCTAAATCTCAAATATATCCATCCGGATTTCTGCGGCTAAAGAGAAAAGGATAAAGCTGTGGGGAAATAATATCTGCTAGGATGATTAAAAATGACGTTTGCCTTTAACAAGTACTCCAGTCCCATATTCTGCACACAGAGTGTTAAAAGGTGAAGCCACTCCAGATCTGAATGAGTCCCATTACTAAGCTGTCTTCGAAACAACTATAAAGATTGACATACGAGAAGGCCTAATTGTAGAGTACCGTTCGATATTAGATGCTGAGTAATAAGATGCCAGTACACCTATTGATCCCCCAATACGGTTCCCAAAGTTGACAAAGCTCTGGATACAGTGGAAATTACAAGATGCACCATTTTCGATGGGGATTGAATGCTGGCTCGCGGACGGTTTATAGAGTACTAACTGCGTTGCGATTGCTGACGCAGGAGGTGGATCAGGAGAAACCCTGGGGGTTCAAAGTATTGCTCAAAGTGTATTTTGACCTTTATGGGCACTTGAGTCTTTTAAAATTTGTGATTCAGCACAGCGGCATGGTGTTTGTCCACACAGTTTGACTATCATCTCTTGTTGTACGTATTCCATGCTATTGTAAGACAAGAGATGTAATGAGATAAAATAAGGAGTATTTGTTTACCACTTTTATATTTAAATTTTTTGCTCATTATTGTGCTTTAAAATGTTTGATGATGCGCTTGGTAAAAGGAAGGGGAATCCCTAAGATGTTTATTGGTTAACTGAAAAGGTTTGTTTCAACTTTGACCTCAATCAGCCTCCCTCCATGGTGTACGGTCTAGGGCGCTTCTGTCGATTTTTCTCAAACACCGCGATTGATTTTAAAGGTGCATATAATGTAATATCTGTTTTTGCCCTATTGCCTGTGATTAGATGAGCGGTTCTTTGCGCAGGAGACCAAAAATCGACCGATATGGTGTATGGAAGTCATTAGGAATCGCGGTGCCTTTTATCGTCCTCGGTGGCTACATCAGCATGAAAGGTGCCGCACTTTTAGAAGAACACGACATATTCGTGATCGAAGATGACAATTGACTTTCCTCTTCTCTTTATTTATGCTCCTGCCTAGTTCATATCGGCTGAAATACCTGAAAGTGTGTATATTTCTCTTTACTGCATTTCTTGTTATTGTTCAGCGGAACATTGATATAATGAAGTTTGGCAAAGAGATTTTAAGGTCAAATGATTTGTATGTCTTCTTCCGGGACGAAACATACAACAAACCTGTTTTGTTCATTTAATCTCGAAAAATACGTCAGAAAACATAAGTTATACAGTTTTTTCCTCGATACTAGATATCGTGTTAACTCAAAAGACGTCTCGGCTTCTGAACTAGTTTGTTCTTGTGTGCACATTTGCATCTAAGAATTGTTTTGTGTATGTATAAAGTTTCACTTGAAAAATTTATTGTTTAGTTGGAGAGTAATCTTGTAGGCAGTTCTCTTGTTGCCTTTAACTAGCGTCCCATGTGCAGCCGAGTCTTATACGTGCGGTAACCTCCCTCTTAAATCTCGGCAGGACAATGTGAATCTTTGGAAATCCCGTTGTGCAACGTCTTCCATTCATCCGAAAAGTAATTCCAGCGTTAGACTGTCTAATCTGCAACCAGTATATGGAGGCTGGATGCTGAAAACTACCCACCCGAATCAAAATTAGATATCATGAGAAGCTTAGCTGTAAAATGGGGCAAACGATCTCGGTTATCCGAACCCCCCTTCTTGGATGAATTCGTCATCTTTTCACATGGTCGATTTTGTCAATTTTTTTCCCAATATCTAACGCTTCCTCTGAAGGAGCACACACCATGGTCCCTCGCCGAACCACTGGTTCTGGAAAGGCACCCAGGAGCCTCCCGGATCAATCCGTCAATACAAAATGGCGTTGCCGTTAAAATACCCGGGCTGACCCCTAATGCCATGGGAACACCTCATTTTCCCTTAAAGAACCTTCGAATTGGAACTTCACACGCGTAAGGCGTCATCAAAGCAAAGTCCTGTCCCGTCTCTTATTCAAACCAAACCGGAATTCTTAGAATGAGGTGCATATCTCAACGAATTGCCACCTCCCCCTTCGCTCTTACTGTTGGCGAAATCGTCCGGTGTACCATCAAATAACTCCTGGCAACCCCTTCATCCCCTCTTAAAATGATGTATCGTAGTTGAGCTTACCATCTCAAGAAGCTGAAGGAGAAGGGACGAAACCACACGCGGGAATCGGAAACACCAGACACGTAAAATTTGATACCGCGTCTCGCGATTCAGGGGATGGTGGCGACAGTAGTGGTGGTTGTGGCAGGAAGGCGGGAAGTGGGAAGTCGAGGGTGGAGTAGGGAAAACAGGCGGTTGGACAATAGAAGGAGGCAGGAAAGAGATTGTTCCAAGGGCAGGCGCTTTGTATACAAATTCGCTCACTCGCCTGCACGCGCAAGAATTCACATTCACATGATTGAGTATCACAGAAAGGAGGAGGGAGAGAGAGTGAAGGGGAGAAAAGAGTGAATAACACACACAAAGAAATTGAGAAGCAGAGGGAGGGGGGAGTTCAAGAAGACGGCTTCGGCTCCGTCTTCTCCCCCATCGCCATAGATCGACTGCACCGAGGCGGTGGAGGGGGCGGCGGGAGAGGTGGCGGAGCGAGGTGATACGCGTCCTCAAAGTGGGTGAGAAGGAGGGCGTGCGCTGACCACGGCAATTCACCGAGCGATCGACGCAGTGGTCGATGCGGTGGAGTCAACTCCGCCTCAATCAGACCCGCTGAGGATACAATTGAAGTGCGTTTGTGCTGTTGACTATCACCGCTGCCGACACCACTGCTACAGCAGGTGTGACTGTGGTTGTGGTGCAATGCGTGTCCCGGTGGTTCTCGATCCGGATTCGAAGTGGAGATGCAGAGTTGTAGAGATTGCTGTGACCGTGGCGTGGCGACGGTGAAGGGTGCGGAAGGAATCGATAGGGGTGGAGAGGTTGAAGAGGATCCGTTGGACTCATCGCCTTCTGTTCCGATTGCTGGCTTGGCGTGGGACTGTAAATTAAGCGCAAAAAAAACTATGTAGGAAGAGATTATTGCCCTCTCTAGTACCACTGCTGGTGTAATCTATTCTACGCAGAGCAAACTCACCAGAATTAGCTAAGCCCGCTAAAGAAAAGGGGGAATTGTTAAATGGGGCTATCATATGACTGATTTTTTTTACTCATTCAGTGTCCAAAACTGTTGCAACAACTTACGAGTTCAATGGACCCAACACCGAGGCGGACGCCTTCAACACTGTTCTCATCATCAATGTGCCGATTTTCGTCTTGTGTCACTGCTTTGGCCCCTACAGTATCCTCCGCAGCGGAGGAGGAGGGAGTGGCTCGTTCAGCAGCTAGACGATGATGATATGCGAGCTGGTGTTCCGTGGGTATTAGGAAACACGACTGGGGGAAAAAAAAGAAGGCACGCAATTATATCCACCTAAAGGAATCTGCCTTACTACGATCAAAAAAAAGCCTCATTCACTGATGAAAGGCTTCCCAATTGGTATTGGTGAAATCGGACAAATAATGACCAATTGGAGCGCTCTCCAAGGTTAAAGAAACCTGGACATCTGGAGAGACACCTGGTCCCGGGAACAGTGAAGGACGAGGAACTAATCCTCTCCAACAGGTTAATTGTTGTGGGAATGCAGCAAAAGGAATGTAGGTCAAGAAGACGAAGATGGTTGTAAAATTTTCTTGTAAATAGCACCAAAGGAAGGAACAGCGCTGCAGCACAACTACGAGGATCGAGTTCAAATAGTTGGGAGATGTTGAGGAGATGACTACGGAATAGGCATGCAGGTCTGTCCATGATGCCCGCACCCATGAAGGCCTCAATTTCAGTAAAAGGGCGTGCGAATACCAAGTGGCGGGTGCGCGAGGGGCAGACGACGACAACCATCCCGCCGTCTTGACGAGAATGGCCACTTTATTCAGCAGACAATCGCTGACACTGGAACACCTGACCACCTTCACAGGCCCAAGCGTGAGCAACCATCATCCCTCACTCAAAAGATCGACTGCAAACCTCTTTTTTCTCAGTCGTAGAATCACAAATTGACGTCATCAGACAAAAAGATGTTGCGTTTCATTTTGAGACAAGCAGAGCTTTAAACAGTGGGGAGGTTTTTCGGAGGTCCCTTTCATGATGCCACCTACGAGACAACGGTTGAAGGTGAGTTTCGACGCATGACAGCACATCCAGTTGGTGCAAAACTCAACATGCCATGGTAATGTCCTCAAGCATGAGGCGAGGGAATTTCCTGCCGGTTCAAAGGGGGTAGGCGTGTTTCACGAGTCCTTTGCCCTTTGATAGTCTCTCCACTGTGCAGAACTGCCTCCCCAATCTGACTGTCTATCTCCACCCTCCTCGCAGAATTCCAATTGCAACAGGACAGATCAAGGTGCGGGTGCTTGTGCAGACGAAAAGGAGGCGATCCAGCCGAGATCGAGATCAAGTTCGAGTTCTGCATCACGACCGAAGGTCGAGGATCCCCTCAAACCATCGTCGCCCCCTCTCCCAGTCAATGTTGAGTGTAATGTGGCAGTAGAATCGTCCGAGTCTACCCCTGTCAGTAAGTATCCGCCTTTTCTCGCTTGACAGTGACATTTAAATACGAGATGCCCAACCTCAGTGGTGTCAGCTAGGATCGCCGAAATTGACTAACTTTCCATTATGGTTGGTGAGAATGCGATGCATCTGTGTGGGTCCACTTCGCAGCTTTTCTGGTAAGTTTGGAGTGAACGAGTGCGCTTCCACCGATCCCCTGGGGACATGGAAATGGTTTCGCATTGACCCCAAGGCGTTGTGCACTCTACGCGTTCAGAGGCCGCGCTATCGACGACTTGGCAAATGACCTGTAAGACGCGAGCGCAGCTCCATAAATGCCACCACACTGTGGAGGTCAAATCATGGGTGACTGAAAAGGTCACGTTGCATTCTCCATACGCCAATGCTGTTGTCAAGTGGGACGAAGATGACGAAGATTCTGACAGATCCACCTGTTCCACCCTCCTTGTCGGTAGCCTTGCCCTGTTCAAGGCTGGACAACGTTCCGTAGCCAGTTCAGCAGGTAGTCAGTCAACCACTAGCTCTGCACAGCAGTCATTGTCAGCTCTTGCAGTATGAAGGGGCGCCGAGTCGCCATGCTTCACTGTTTTCACTTCCTTTGTGAACGGTTCCAGTTGGCACAGTTCGAGCAGTTGCCAGTCGATCCACTCGGTCAGAAGCCTTCCTTGAAGAGCCAATGAAAGGGATCGTGCTCTTTGCCACGTGAGGGGCTACTGGCTCTTCGTTACTCGGCCAGCGTTTCAGACGGCGAGTCAAGTTAACAATAGTGTCATCAGTCAGTCAAAGGAATGCGCTGTTAAATTGCACAGCGGGCCGGGATGTAGGGAGGCGATCACCTATCCCTGCACCATCTGTATTCCGCAGCCATCAGCCAAGAGAGAGCGAGATTTGTCAAAGTATTTTGACATTTTTACACGCAAAAGACCCACTTAGGCTCTATAGGCTTCCCATTACTCGGTTCAATTTTTCTTTTCGCATCTGTGAAATAAATTCCACACTTCCATATTGAATTCCACATTAGTGCTTTCTATATGCCTTAGTCACTTAACCTTTCCCATCTCCGTCCATTCTTTGATAGGATCTGCCTTCAGTACCGATCCACATTCTGGGAGTCAACGAGTACGCATGGGAAAGATGAGGATGAGGTCATTCTGTCTTCGATTACATGTAAAAACATGACTACTATGCAATCATTGGAGACTGCCTCGGTTCTGTCGACGGTAATCATCCACGCATCCTTGAATAAACTCACTTTTAACGTAATAGGCCCGTGTAAAACAGGTGAATAGCTGAGTGACTGCTAGCAGAGGATTGTGAGCTCAAGCGCTCAGGATATTTGTTCTAGGCGCCTTTCTCAATTTTTTTTCTCAAAAACAAAACAGAAAACGTGGTGGAGGACATCTCATTTTATATGGGGGCGACTGTGTGGAAAAGTGATTAAATTAGCCTAGTGATGGATAGAATTAGAAGTTACTGAAGAAAGCCTTTTGAATGAGTTCTAGACTGAATAATGTCATTTAAGATATCAAATGCCTTCATCGAAAACTGAGAGTAGGGTAGAATTGAACGTTTTTTGTTTAATTAATGACTTCCTCGATAAATTGAGCCAATTAGGCTAATCAGGATACCCATACAAGCCTTCAGTCGTGCCTCCTATGCCCCCTCCCCCATTGTGCAAGTAGAAATAGGCCAGGGTCAGATTTATTACCTTGAAAAGGTAAGTAGTCTCCAAAGAGGCCTTGCTGGATTGACAAACGATGCTTAAGGGCATTGGCACAGTCACAGCTTGCCTTATATATGCAACGCTCCGGCGTCACACGTATGTGACGCGCGCTTTGCCAGTTTATAGTAAGTAGTTGTGCCAAACCATGCGTGGCTTTAAAAAATGAGGTCAAGTTCCGACGTTCTTTGCCCAAGGAGGAGAATTACACTTTATGGTATTCTAGCAATAACTGAAATGGGCTGAGGTGGGAGATTTCCCTCCGTGAAGCCCGGCCAGCGAAAATGGAAAATGGCGATGGAACAATGACTCACCTCGAGAGCAGGAATGATTGAGATGAGCGATCTGGCGAGAGGTAGCATAGCATAGGAGAGGAAATTGATTTGACAGTCCACCAAGTTGGACTCATCCATCACCGGAGACAGAGGCAGGTTAGACTTCCGTTCGAGGTCACGCTTAAAAGGACAGGGATGTGAAGAATAGGATGTGGCTCTACGAGACAGAAAATAAGAAAATTATTCTTATCCCAACAGGGATGAATTTGTGCTACCACCGCTACCAGCAACGTCCACGCCTGGGCGCCACCTCCAGGGCAGGGAGGACCAAGGCCACTAACATCCCAGTACCGCCTACAAGTATTCGGAAAGCCAACCTTCCAAGACCAAAAACTGAAAGATTTGAGGTCCTGTAAATTTCACATCTTCAAAGGCTCAATATTTGAAGAACTTCCGGAGACGCCCCATCCACTCACCTGAGCACTGAGCTCGTTGATAAGCCCCATGAGCCAGGGCCGAGCAACATCAACGGGTCGAATCTCCGTAGAGATATCGCACATCTTCAACAGCACCACCATAGTCAAAGCGTGAGACTCGTCGTCTTTATCGAAGATGCCTACTAGTTGAGCGGTGGTCGGTGCGGTACCATTGATGGCCGCTGACGAAGCCGACTCCGACACGTCGCGAATGGCCACTGTTGCGGCATCTATCGAGTGCTCCAGCATTTTGGCTGTGAAGACCTCCAAAATGTCCGTGTGCTTGGCCATGTCGGTACCTAGGATACACCTGTTGGGAAAGCAGTTAGAATGTGTACTAAACTTCAGTTAGTAGATCCAATAAGAGGTCTGCTCCTATCTGTCAATCAAGCTCCAATGCACAAACCTGGAATGGGAATGTCAGAGGATTGCTTCTTTGGACTAATATACCACTGCAGCATCAAGAAAAGATCTGTGTTAAGTCGCGTCGCCGACTAAGAATGATATTTCATGCACTGGGAAAAAGCGCCCACGTTTTAGCAAAGCCTCGATAATTTATCTCAGTACTGAGAGCCAAATTTGCCAGTGATCAAATGCGATCGGTGGTCCTGATGCCAGATCATTTCCTGTCAGTAATTAACTACTCAGTCATGAGGCATGTTGGTTTAAATAAGTGTTTAGCCAAAATTTACAGTCCCAATATTATGTTTTCTCCCATTAAAAGCTAGCAAAGCTGCGAGAAGAAGGAGAGGAGGTGACTGACCGGACAGTATTTTCACGGACAATTTCTATCTCCTTGGCAGTAAAGTTGACGAAGATGTTGGTGGCCGGCGTCCGAACCAATTCAAAAGCCACAGCGCAGTGGTGGTTCTCCAGCGGCGACAGGGAATTGTAGCAGATGGATAGACGCGATTGGGCATTATTCTGCAAGCACCACAATAAAATCTTGCCTTCATATTAGAATCGGTTGTAGATTTGAATAATCAACTGATTAATCAGCCTGGTTGACAACAGCACTAATTACGAAGTCAATATAGGGAGAATACTTTTGCCAATACTGCCCTTTACCTAGTGAAGCCTCACAACGCAGCAGCACACTGCTACTTAATTCTTTACAAGTAGAAACGGCAAGCCTTGAGGGTTCGAGCAGAGTGTCCAATCATTGCTACTCATAATTTTAAGTAGCAGTTGCCGTCGTAAGGCCAACCAACCAGACTCATCTCCACCTTCCCTACAGGAGGGAATCACCACGCGTCACGTTACTTTGTGTCATATTTCCTTCAGTTGAAACCGCAATCATTGATCACAATAACAAATCGACTTGATTGGCCTTTGTTACAAGCACAGGATTAAGGAGCCTGCAGCTGTGCCCTAACCCCAACCCCTTCGACTACACCATAGTGATAATTTATAAAACCCAGGGTTAAGAGTGGCATCAGTGTCAGTGAAGGCCTTAAAGATCGGAATACTCTCCCTCATTGCACTTTCAAGTAGTGGATCCGGCTATCCACCTAGATTATGTTACTCACAGTGAAGGACACCTTCGTGAGTACCGCCGACTACTTACCGCGCTTACAGCACTCAATATCAATCAACACATGAATGCACGTTCACCCGACTGAAAGAAGAAAACTACAATTCACGTTCCAGCTATGAACGACCGTACCAGCGGATCCACCTACCTGGTAAGCATTTGTCAGTCCAGGGTGATCCAGATCGTGACAGATGGCAGCAAAAAGGAGAGTGAAGAGGTCCAGATGGCAAAACAGACTTGCCAGATCCGCACACCAGATCGATGTGTACATCTGCAATTCCCGGTGTCGATGTCCACGTCCATGTTGGCGGAGGGAGAGGTGGCGTTGTCACATTGTGGTCGATGTTGTTGGCAAACGCCATTTGGAGTTATCCATTTCAAGGAGACGACAGGATAAAGAATGTGTGTCAATAGAGTTGGAGGCAATAATGAGAGGCTTTGTTGGTGCATCCACGTGGATGCATCGTTTAAGCATCGATAGATACTACCACTGCGTAATCAAATACACTGCTTTACAGTGAACTGTTACCGAGGCACGGAGACCCAACCACCCCACATCCACATCAAGTTAACCACTCAACCAATCAGCTTTGAGCCACTACATCATCCACTTTTTAATCCGAGTTGAATGTTCTTATGTCAAAGACCTTGGACGGACTGGAAGAAGGAACTACGCCTCTATTAACGCGGAAACACAAGGAGAGACGACACAACAACTTATGCGGAACAGATCTGCAAGGGAGGAAAGTCCAAGAACTGACGCCTTCTTCTTCCGTAGGGACTCGTGAAGGACTTATTGACATCAATTTTCCACTCAGTAGGTCTTGTTAAGTGGACTTCCTTTTGGTTGAATGCTTCCACTCAAGGCAATTGGCAGACGAATTGCAAAATTCAGTCACTTTTTTTGGTATGCAAAGAGGAAAGGGGGAAATAAAGGGAAGGGAAAACGAGGAGGTTGTTCTTTCGTTGGGTAAATTTAGCTTGAAGGGACAAACCCCTCATGAAAAAAAGAGAAGAAAACGTGATTAGCATGCGAAATTTGCTTGCTCGCTTGCTGCAGGCGAATACCATCTCAATCGTGTAGTCTTTTGGGGAAATTCGGCCAAAACAGTGGGCCAGCCCAGACAATACGGGGTTACCAACCAGCCGAGTGCGGGGACAAATGAAGTTTTTGTGGGTGAAGGAGGCATATCTACCCCCCCACCCCCTACGAAGGACTTCCTTCAAGCGCGGCACCCTACTCTGAGGGATGAGGATCAGTTCAACGTCTCAACGATGGCCATGCCTCTACCCCCAACAAGCACCCATGATCTCGACAGCAGTAGTTCGTTTCTGCCCCACAGCATGGCAGGCGGTCGCGTTGATATTTACCTGGCACTTTAAACGCCTCATCCCGGACACCCGATCAAGGCAGCCCTACTGAGGCCAAGGAGTACCTTTGCCAGGCAGGCTACCATTCTCGAAGCGACACCATCGCATCGCATCGCTTGGCGATCAAACTTGCCATCAAACCGGTGGAGGCATGCGGATCCCACACCCAGGGCTGTTCCACACTCACCCAGACCTACTTACAACAGCTTCCACGTCAAAACTCCCCTTCCATGTGGTTGTTATACCACGTGGAATAAGTTTCTCCATGTAGCAGCACAGAAACACAGCAAAGTTAAACGAAATTCAGTGCTGTTCCTACTCTACCAAACCTTGGTCTTGTTCATCTTTCATAAACCCAAGGGTCCCTGTTTAACTTGAACAAGTAAGGAGACACTACCCACCATTTGTGCCACCATGAAGGCGTGTTTGAAGTTGTGGAAGCTGACGCAGTTGTACTTCGCATATACAGCACACAACCAGGCGTCCAAAGTCTCCTCCGGAATGTCACAGCGTTGCACCAATCGCAATCGATCGTCCACTGGCACCTCCATCTCAGTCTCTGCCATCGTGGAGCTGCATTGTGAGGAGAGGACACTGCTAGTGGTGCCCTCATCACCCATGAAAAAGTAGCGCACAAAACGAAGCAATTGAGCGTCTGTGTAGGGCCAGTTGTTGAAAGTCGGTTGACGGAGTTGCTTCCGCAACTCGGCTGACAGCGGTTGGTGTCTATAAAAAGGGAAGGAAACAAAGAAAAAAAAATGAAAATCGCAAACACTTGCTGATCAACATCACATCAGTCCATGGTTAAGAGGCGAGTCAATGCAGGATGGATAATTGTTCCATTGGAACATTCGAAGATGGTTTGATTGGTTGATTAATTGGGTTTGTCGGGGCCTCCCTACACGTACCCAACATAGTCAAGAAACTAATTCAAAGTCATCCTCCCATCTATCCATTCAACATCCAGTCTATTTACCTACCCATCAATCTACTTACTCACCACCTCATCAAACCATTTATTCTTCCATCCTACATCTGTCAACCATTCATCAGGCAATCCCAATTCCGTTAGTTGTAATCCCATCAACCTCCGCCCAGCTCGCTTCCATCCACCTACCACATCCAGCGTCTACTTCAATCATTCACTGACCCATTCACTCCCGACTCAACCAATCAGCTATTGCCACACTTTCAAACGGAGAGCAGAACTACTTAATCGACAGACCTAGTGTGATAGTACTCATTCCACACCGTCCAACACGCCTCCCGAGATTGTCTGATCGCGCCCAGGGACGGGTGCGGCGGTGGTGCTGTGTGCATCCCCGGCGAATCAACATCACACGAGGCCAATGCACGTTCTACTCCCACCAGGAAGGAGGCAGCAGCGGCAGCAGCAGCAGTAGCATTGGTAACTGTGCCACAGGCCGCGAGTCTACGACGACTGACTGGAGCAGAAGCAACAGCAGCAGCAGCAGCACCGCCACCACCACCAGTGGCAGCAGCAGCAGCAGAACTGCTGTCATTTTGACACCCCTGTCGGTACTGCTTGTACTGGTACTCGTAGTGATGGTGATGGAGGCTCTGGTAAATAAAAATAAAACACTTAACAGCAAGTAGAATCTGGTGGCTATGACGTCAATGGCAAGACCCAAGCATGTGCGTACGCGTCCTTGTGCGTAAGCACACACACACACACAAAATAGGCAACAGCAACAGCAGCCAATCGTCGGGCGGTGCGGTCACGTGGCAATGCCAAGAACCATGATTTGTAAGAGCCCTGCTGGAGGCAGACCTGATTGCGTTCCCTCCCTCTTTCCCTCCCTTCCTCCCTCCACGCATTATTCTTATCCACCTCGTGCGTCACGCACTGCAATTCGGACACGAGTGCTGCAATTCCGTCTTTCTCCACCCCAAAAGTGGGCTGTTGTCAACACTGTCCGGCAAAAAAAAAGACGGACAGACATGCATTCACCAACTCACAATCTATGAGGCAATCAATAGGAGAGGCAGTAGTGTTTAACGCTTCCAAGATTGAAATCGGAGAAGAGTTTCACTTGGCAACGCCGATTGCTCACATATTCGAGGAAGTAATTGTCTAGTGCCTAGTTTGTACTGCACTTTCAGGGGGTGTAAGGTCAGCCTCTGGCAAACCTCAGTCCCTTGACGTGTTGGCATTAGCCCCTTTTTAAGGGGGGTTTGGTGTGGTGGCTAAAAAAGTCTCTCTAAAGGAGGAGAGTCTACGACACCGAGAAAACGATCCGATTCGGCATTTCGGGGACGACTGAAACAAAAGAGGTGCCAAGTAGCCCAAAACGTCGCATTCCATCATAGGTGACTAATTTTTCCTAGTGAAACTGTGGAGACAAGGATAATTAAGGCATTTTCCAGCACCCAATTAGGGTATTTAGAGGGCCCATAAAATACCTCAGAGGTAGGTGCATCAAAACTTCCAGAGTTAAGCATAGGTGAAGGAAAGTTATTTTTCCTCCCTAATATGGTTCGAACAGAAGAAGTCACCTCAAAAGCAATTTTAGCAGCGGAGTGCACCTCTCCACCCCAGAGAATTTGACCAGAAAGGAGAAAAAGGAGCCTGTCGAAGGGAAAAAGTGGACAATCGTCCATCGATTTCACGCTCCCCAAGTCAGTCCAACTTAGAGGAGGAGGATTTTTCTTTTTACCGAAAAGTGGCAAAAAATAACGATGTCGCCTCTACTGGGGAGGCGCTTGTAGGCACGTAGAGGGTAAAATGAATCGGCACTTCAAAAGCCTTATAAAAACAGAAAGAAGTGTAGAAAGGGAGTGAAAAAAGAGTACTGTCAACTTATACTAACGAACGCCTCACGGGTATCAGTCGCACAACGATATACTACTAAATTCGCAGTGGGAACATTCATCACTTGGAAAACTGTCTTAATGGAAGAGAGATTAAGGCCAAGGAAAACCATGTCGTCGATGGAGGACTGGTTGGGTAATGAGGTCCCTACCGAGGTGTCTCTCAGAGGCCAGTCAAACATCACAGGAGGCCAAAGAGGACGCGAATTGGCAGGATTAATTTGTGGAGTAATATAACAGCTAGAGCTCGAAAGGGGGGTGTAATTATCCTCCCTAGACTAAAGCCATTCTGTACCTTCTTTAGAGATCTAAAAGTCAACTGGATTGATCACGACAACCGGGAGATGGAAGCTAGAGGCTTGAGTAAATCCCTTAGAGAAGCACAAAATTGACAGCTAAGCACCGCCAGACAGGATAAAATGCCTTTTTAAATCCCCTCCACCCAAAAAAAAAGAAAACTGTCCGCAATTTGCTGAAAGAATGGGATTATGGAGGAGGATGAGGAGGTGGTGGTGGTATCGAATTTCACTGCATGAATAAACAAATCTGTGAATGTGGTTCCAGTTCCGAAAAATGGAAAATAAATGTGGCATTTACTTTAGCAATGAGAGAGAAAGAGGAGAGAGTGGAGTAAACAAAAAAAACTTTTCCCCAAAAGTGCCATCAGAAGCGCCCTTGGAGATCCGTACCAATGTACGCACAGGTAAGAACATTACCAACGCGGAGGATCTGGCCACGAAACCCGTTCGACAACTACCAAAATTAGACCATAACGTCTGATTGTCCCTTATGAACAACTGCAAAGGTGTTTTGAAGGGGGACTCGGGAGAAACTGCCCCGGCTGCAGAAAATACAAAAAATTGCAATAGGAGGAATAGTTGATGAAAGTGAGAGGAAGAGGAGGAGGAGAGGAGGAGAAATTCATTTTATCACATGAATAACTGGTTAAATAGAGGAATAAATTCTATTTTATTTAACAGAGGAATTCCTTAAAGCTAAATATTAGGGACTGCTGTGAAGATTCAAAGGGTTTAAAACCATTTACAAGGGAGGACCTTAAACGGCTACGAAGACCATGATCCCGAGAAGAACAATTAAAGGAGCGGAAGCATGAATACAGTCGTTTTTCCTGGGTAAAGTAGGCAGATTTCACCTGCTAATGCACATACGCAAAACCCATTGACCTGGCAGTTTCCGCGATCCTCTTATCATTTCCCTGAAATATTACCGGAAGTTGCCCCTCACTCGATTAATTTCAACCCTTCGGGTACCTTCTCGAGGACTGCAACAAAACTGCGGCGGTACGTTCTGCCATGGCCTACTGAAACTTCGCCAAGCCCTCTGCAAGACATTCAAAGCGACCTTCTGTAGCAGAGTGGATGGGCTCAAAGTGGGCGGAGGGGGCACAACAAAGGGCAGGTAGCCAAGTGCCAACAGAGTGACGCACATACCTAACATGGAGGACTTGCTATGATGCACACAAGTAAACAATGGCATGGATGTTACAAGTCCACCGAATAAGTTACAATTTAACCAGTGTACCAAATCACACACAAACTTTTCAGTCATTTCTCACACCGAAGCTGCGTCCCTTAAACAGGAGAGAGAGAAAAAGAGAATGACATAAAAAAGGAAAAATAATGCCGAAACCTTTGGTGGAAGTTACTAAGGCGCATGAAACAGTCTAAAGATGTCCTTTAAAATATCACTGCCCTAACGATAAGAAAAGTGCGCATAAATCACTTATTCACAGAAAATGGGTTGTTTCTTCTACTCTTTGTTTTATTCTTTTGGAGGGAGAAACAAGTGGGAAGCTGGAAAAAAGAGGGGGAAAAAAGATGGAACAGTTGTTGGTGGATTGGCAACAACCAGCGAACCGTGGTAATCAGGTGACGCTTCTAGGCTACGTGACCACCCAATCAGAAAAGGGCAACCAGAGGGGGCAACCGGCACCCCCTGTTTGGCAAGACAAGCATAGATCTTGAATTTCGTGGACAGTCATCACGTTGAATCTAAGCGATCAGCCAATCAAACAACCATTTAGTAGCAGGAAGTTTACCCGTCATTGTTCAAATTTTGAAGAAAAACCTAAAAATGTGACGCTGTTTTTTCCGGAGGGCCATATCAGTCGCCGAAGTACTCGAGACCTTGGCCTACTGAGTGATGCGGTTAGACCCTTCCTCTCAAAAGTGATAAAATCCAACTAGACTAGACGAATTTTGGATCAATCAGGTAAGTAGTTACAAATCTCGTTGTCCACCGCATGGCTAATTTTCAAAGAGCCCAGAACAAATACTCTTTCCCCTCAGTGTCGCGGTTTTTTGACCTCTTCAAGAGCCCACGAGGCCCGATTTTCACTAAGGCAACGCGGCCCTTAGTAACATCTTGATAGGATCTAAGGTCTTCTAATGAAAGGGTCAACTTCAAGCCACCATGTCACTTCCACCCAGGTTACCATCTATTTAAGGACACCCAAGCGATTTGGGGAAACGATTACACAGGTAAACAAAGAGCCTAGCAAGATTTACGCACATTAGGTCAATTTTAGATGAAAGAAGATCAAACAAATACACTCCAACAATTGCTTGATTTAGTTGACAGCTCGGGCTTTGGGTGGCGGGTGATGATGCCCTTTGGAAGAAACCATCAAAAGCAGCATCCGAATGGGATAGGAGGTGGAACAGTCACGTGGACTTTTGCAGCGCCAGCCCACGTATGACTGACTGACTGACTGACATACCCGCAGCAAAGGTTCATGTGACCACGGCTTCAATTGATGCCAGACCATCTGAGGGACGCGGTAAAGACGTCCTTTCCACCACTGCCTTCACCATTCGGCCTTCGCGTAGTTTTTGAAGACCCTTTCTTTTAGACGGAAAAAATACAGGAATTCTAACCACATGAGGCCAGGAGATGCCCGAGGGAGGTTGATAGACCTGCAGCTGTGTGATATCGTCATCGCGGGGTGATAAAATACCGCCCCAAAAGTCGGGTCTTGGGGGATGGAAAAGGCCCGGTGTGTTCTCCAAGCAGGTAGGCAAGTCCACTTGTGCGTGGTATGCCGACCGAATAGGGATGGGCAAAAAAATCACTAAATTTAGACGCAGAGAGTCAAGAAAGGATGTGACATGCATGAGAGAGTCTCCTCTGTTTTGTGGGACGCAAAGCCAATCAGCCAAGTGAAGCCAAAAAGGGAGAATAAAACGCTATTCCAAACAGAAAAAAGCGTTATTAAAGGGAAGCATACATTTACTACATTACTTTTCTGCAACTACAAAGCTCCAAGGCAATAAAAATACAACTAACCTTGGAGATATAAGAACGGAATTTTGGGATTTGCGTATAAAAGGGTAGAAGTTATACCTAATTTTGTGTCAAAGTCAAGTCATGATGAGAATACGAAATCGTCAATGTACAGAGTTGAAAAAAAAATCCCAATTTTTTACCCACAGCAACGCAAAAATTTTATCGCTAACTGCATTTTTCCCGTGGTTTTAATGACCAGGTATAAGGAATAGAAAAAAAGGCAAAAGTCATGCTAACCGCAAGTTCCTTCCGCAGATTGGCGAGATTGGAGAGGAGGGGCTGGAGGGAGGGAATGTAAGAGGGGAGGTCGTTGGAGTGGCAGCCTCTTCCACTGCCGATTTCGGGGCCGGTGAGCTGGGACGAGGAGGAGGAAGGAGGGGTGGTAGAAGCGAAAGGAGAGTTGGGTTGCCTTTGGTGGACTGCAAGCGACTCGCTAAACCGTCGAAGCGCTTCCTCGAATTGGTTCGCCCTAAAACGATTTGGAGGAAAAGTTTGATAGAAGTGTAGGGACCGCTAGATAATTAAAGGGGCCATGGCTTAATCAAAAGTTGACTAGCTCTTCAGGCAGGTTTTGGGGCTATGTTGTTGGTAATGTCGAAAGAGAACTGCCTGGGCTTCGTCACAAGGAACTTCGAAGTTCAGTTTTATAGAAACAGCATTCCATGGGTCCTCAGGAACCTTCCATGCGAGAATAGCGGAAAAGACACCAACCCCATTTCTCACAAGCTACTTTAGCACTAATACAAATCGCCGCAACACATCCCACTTCCAACCTATTCAGACGATAAGATCTTGGGAAGCTTCAAAGCCTTCCACAAAGAAATAGGAGCGAAACTTGCTGCAGCTCTTACATACCATTTGTCTTCAATACAAGGGACTGATAACTTTTGAAGTCCAAATGGGTAATTGGAGTCTTGGCAGAATTTAAAACCGTCTACGACAAGGTGAAGAAAATGGAATTACCTACGATATTCGCCGCCGATTTAAGGGCATCTTGAAGATGGATTCCTCACAACCAATACGGCATGGAAGGGACAAAGTCAGACGAAACCTACATTATTTGCCTCCATAAAAACATAATCTAACGAACTAGTGTGTTGGTTTCCGTTCTAACGGGTGGAAAATTTTTAGAGGGGAAATGTTTTAACAACTTCGAGCGGCAGTACGGAATTAAATGCACTTTTACACATCTGTCCCTCCCTCCATCCGCCCTTGGTGTTGAAATCAAAGAGTTGCAAGCGGGGAAATAAATCATGCTGTGACGTTTTTTGGCCTAAATCACCTCACCGGCGCCACAAACAAACGCAGGCACACGTGACACTGTTCACATCATTACCATCAACCATCACCGGACGTCCGTCATGCTGACCACACTCGTTTATAGCCTCAGGTTCAACCCTAACTCTCTCTCTCTCTCTCTCTCTCTCCACTCTTGCTGCTGCATTTCGCATTTGCAGCGCGGACAGGAGAGAGAAGTAGGCATTCACTTCCAACGAGAGGTTCGTTTTTTGCCTGCTTTTTTGATGGGAGTACCTCTTTTTTGTTTGATGGAACAGGCATTCACTTGCCCACCAGCTTGTTCTGGTTAGACTGAGAACCTGTTCCGCTCGCAACCCACCCTCCCAAATCCTTCACTGCCAAAGAGAAAAAATTGCCAAACGATTTGTTTGCGGAATGAAGTTCAACGATTCGGTGCTAGGCTTGAATTTCACTACAATTTACAAGAAAACACCAAAATTTGCTTATTTTAGGTCTTGTTTTAATCGTAGTGAGGTCAAGATCAGCTTCCCTTTGACCGCAAATAACAAGTTGCAACCACATTGGGAACTAAGCCTAAAAGGTCACAAAAATTCGATGTAAGGCTACTGGGTTCAACCCAAGCCTACGATGAGTGGCCAACCCAATCCACATGACAATTGCAAGTGGATGACGGATAGGGAGAAGGTCCAAATTCCGATGGATTAGCCTCCTGCCTATCATTCCAGGTTTATTTTCAACTCTGGCTCTAGCCTTGATGTGATACCGGATTAAATTTTGGCCCATTGTTGGTAATTAAAGGCTATAGGTCAACATAAGGTTAATCGGTTTAACTTAAGCTTCATATCAGCAAAAGAGCCACTTTCAGTCGAACGACAACCTGATTTAGCGGAAAAGAATTTCACCGCACGACATGGTGGAAGGTAAATCCATGAAGACTGTCAGTGACCCTGAGCTGCCATCTGTCCAATATTTTGCTTGAACCCTTCCAAGGTCAGAGTTAGCCCTAATTCCGGCCTTACAACTCTTCCAATGATTTCAAGCGAAAGTATCTTACCGTATTGGAGGCAGTGAGATTAACTGTATCAAGGTGAAAGAGAAGCTGTCCCAATGATAACCTCGGCCTGGCCTGGTTTTGTAGTGGACACTTTTACTTGACAAGGGCATGAGAGATGTACTTATTCACCGCTGTATGGTCTGATTTAAAAAGGCATCACAATCCCCAAACAGAACTTTCATAAAGATATCAAGAAACATCAGTACTAAGAAACCACTTTGACAGCTACATGAACAATCGGTCCGTACATTGACACCTAGTTCGTCAAACCAGCCCATCCGGCCGCTGAAAGGGTCAAAATAGCAACGAAAAGGAAGTCCAGGAAAGGGTGGAAAAACATATGCCAGCTAATGCGCTGCAACTGCTTTTAGAGGCACAGAAAAAGTCCATACCACAGAGAAGCTCCAAAATGTGAACCGAGAAATTCTGCACTTTCCGTGAAAGTGCTCTCTCAATAAAACGCATCAATTTTAACGTGATTTTAACAGAACTTAGCGTCAATCAAACGTACTTTCTCGGTTAAACAATGTCAATGAACTTGGAAGGGGTGAACATGCAGATAGTCTCAGTAAGCTCGCATCATAATAGGCGGTCCAACTAACCCACTAATTACACCTCCAAACACTAATAGTAACATTTGCAGGAAGTGTTTGACAATCAAACGCAGTCAAACAACGCTCCAGTAGGTGCAAATAATCCAAGTATGCATTTAAAGCCCACGCAATGATTCAGCTCGATTTGAAAAGGGATTGACCGCTAATCAAATCTACAACGACAGATCACAACAAATCAGCAGATCTCAGATTGAACGGATACCTTGGTTGGAATACAGAAACAGCCAGCCAAATAGCTGACCCGAGGCAAAAGACGTGGTTAAGGTGTGAACACAAAACGAGATATGTAAACTTCAATGGAGGTGTAGGCTGGAGAATTACAAGCAAGGTAAACAAAGGTGATCGCAATAAAAAAAAACAACCAGGCGCGCATGACTCGTGCAAGACACATTCAACACGAGTTAATGCAAGTGCCAGATGGATAGCCAGACCACAGGGAAGTATGTTTACGAGGAGAAAAAAAACAGCGACGGAAGTAAACAGCATAGTACTTCGAAAATAAAAACACCAACTGGTATGACTCCGGCTTTAAGTAGGCAATTCTCTGGGCAAGGTACCCTTTAACAAGGCACCCGCTTACAGCGTAAATAGCTGACGACCCGACTCGATGGTAATGGTGAGTGATTTTGCACAAACTTGAGAAAATAAGGTGAATACTTCTGACACGAGGATAGGCCGATACCACAGAAAAGGGAGATACAGTAACAGCACCAAAAGAGTCAGTTTGACGGTCCATATAAAGTTTCCAGTAATAGTTATTTAGTTGGAAGCAACTTTGAAGTCAGATGATGAATGGGAACTCCAAAAACCGTAACTCGAAACAGACGAGTAGTCTCCGGATTCAATGCGACAAAACGATGTAAATAAGAAAGACAATACCACCCGAGAGAAAATTTAATAGCCATTTAATCAACTTGGGTGGATTTAAAAATAAGTAGGAAGGACTATTCAGTGGCATGCTTATAGGCTGACATTGCCACCCCCATAGTAGGCACAAATACACAAAAGCGGGAGCAGCAAGAATTATTAACTGCCCCGTTTGAGACTGTTGAACTATCACCAAGACAGTTTTATTGCTGAATTAGCAAAAGCGATAAACACCGACGCCGCATACATAAGCCGTAACAGACATCACCCCTGCATTAGCCAAACCAATGCCAACGATACCATACAGACTAGACTACCATTTAATCCACTTATTCAAGTCGAACACATCTGCGTAACAGATCGAAAGAAAGAACTCATCTCTGTGTCACCTTGTAATTAGGCCAGGATCTGAGGTCACGACTATGACTCCTCCAGTTCCACCAATCTACAAACCAACCACCTAACCTTCAAATAATACCAAAGTGACACAACGATCGGACGAACGGCGGTACGGGCAGACATCCGAAAGCAATATCAAAGTGCCACACGTCACTTTAATCCCAAATCAGGAGCAGCCATCACCGCCAACATGTGATATACACACGGTAGGGCGGTGACTCGCTCGTACGATGACTGAGCGGTTCGCAAAACCAAACTCCAAACACAAATAGACAACCAACCACATGCAAAAATACGTACACATGCAGGCATAAAAGTAGTCACAAACACACGGAGCATGTGAGACTACTCCTATGACGGTAAAATCTGCATCCCCCTGGTAACCTTAATACAACCTTGAAATAAGGCGCAATAATGACGTTGCCACTAAAAATACCCCAACCACACCCTTCCACAGCAAATTGCCGACGTCAAACGAAAAAGATAATTGGAACATCAGTCTGAGAATGAACTAAATATCTTCAAACTAGCTTACCGTATTTCTAGCTTCTTAGACAAATCAATTAGCCGAGATTCATCCACCATGCTCTGCCTCTATAAAAAGAAATAAACCGAGCTGTGAAAGGCTTTACAGCCTGTACAATGCAAACAAATGTAAACCTGCCTTTACAAAGAGCATCTTGGAAAGCCAATGAAACACAATCTAAATTGCGTGTCATACTGTATACCTTGCAGTACATAGCATAAACTTTAATAAAAGGAAACAAACTACATTTAAGCTTTTCAGGAAAATAAAATTTAGACAGAACAACTATTCAAAACGCACTGATACTAAAAAGTAACAAAGGCGCACACATGATGGTCTCGATGTTAACACTAAAAAACCTAATCAAAACTTAGTGAAACACCAGACGGCATGCAGAGTGACCAAAAATAACATTTAGGAGATATGACGGGTCGACTAAACTAATAAATTGGTAGAAGTTATAAAACACAGCACATCCATCACAAAAGTCAGAAAAAAGGATAGATTAACACAAAAAAATCCTTCAGAAAAAAAATCTGCAACATAAAATACCTGTGGGTAAGGTAAATGCGTGTATACACATTGTGTAATGCAGCGCATATAACAAGATAGTTACGTGAAGATGCAACCCAACTTATTAGCAAGACAGCCCAACAAATAAGAAATAAAAATGACACGTTGTATTAAAATAATTCTGTCATATTAAAGTAAACAAGCAGTAGTGTAAAAAAAGCTAGACCTACTGCAAAACAACATTGAACGCATAACCCGCCAGCAGCTGGTGATATTTTTAATGAAGGTGGTTGATTACAACAAAGGAAACAAAACTAATTTTGGCCATAAGTAAAGCAAAAAGACATCAGGAAATAACAGCCCAAAGATGCACTTCTCTACTAGGCAAATTTAGGGGGATGTGCTAAAAGAATGAAAAAACGAGCAAAAACAAAAGTTGAGAAAAATACTACAAGAGCGTACAGCCAATTCAGTACATACCTTTTAGTACACTAATCCTCTAAAATGCAAAACTTTTAAAAGGTGTGTCAAAGATTTGGCAGGCCGTAAATGTAATACTTCCATTTCTCTCCCTAGTCAACTGATTCTGCTTAAAACTCGGCATCAACCAAACCATCTAAAAATGTGGCCTAGGATTACAGCAACTTGCTGTAAGATGGTGTAATACGATAGTGCTTTATCCTTCGGCATTGGTAAGGCGCCACTTTCGTATTTTGAATTATCCCTCTCGTACCTCGCTGGGTGGGCTGGCTTTTCGGGCCATGCCAATAGCCCAGACACCTTCTCCGTGCTGAATATATATATTCGGCCCGAGTATTGTGTCTTCTTTCGTCTTTAGGGAGTCTCGGGACGCTACCTTGGTGGCAGTGGAAAGCGAACCCGATCTTTAAGGACATGTATCCTGATTTTCCACTTCTGCGTGATAAACTCTATTGGAGCGGAAGAAGTACATATGCTAAGGATGGGAGAATGGTGATGACTCCTAACAGAAGGGTTGATGTTGACATCTACCTTCGGCATCTATCCCAGTCCCGTGTTCTGAAGCAAAGCTATCAACAACTGAAGCGACACTAGCCTTGAACCATCTGGGAGTTTTATTACGGATTTTCCCTACCGTCCCCCATGGACCTGTATTAAATCCCGTCCTTCCTTACACAAATTTACTTTTAGGCCAGTGTTCCTACATCCATCTATGGACACGCATGATGGCCAGCGCAATTCCTTGTCCTGAACCAAGTTCCTAAACCGGACGAAACTCCAGGTCCAGTCAAGCCGCCAAGAGGGATCAATGACGTTGAGGTCAAGTATCTCCTCAGTTGCACGCTAATTTGTTGACTGGCACGACCGGATCGTGGGTGTTTCTTTACTGCACCGAGTACTTTGTAATGGCTGACGCGGGAGGTTGACCAGTGGGTGCGCCGGGGGCGACGCTCAAAAGAAAAAAGAGGCCATGTAATATGATGGTGGTTTATGCCTCAGTATTGGTGAGGCGCCACTTTTGTACTTTGAATTAGCCCTCTCTTGTCCCTCGCTGGGTGGGCTGGCCTTTGGTCCATGCCAATAGCCCAGACACCTTCTCTGCGCTGAATATGTATTCTTTTGTCTTCGGGGAGTCTTGGGACGCTATAATAATGGTTTTCTACCAAAAACCTAAAATGCGGCCTGCCTTGCTAGGCATGCAAATAGAAATTTTTCGATGGGCCAAACTCATCCCAAACATCCATTGAAAACACTATGCATAGGATTTTATTGCTTAACGTAAATAACTTGAGACAAAGAGTTGAATGCAAATTTGGTGTTACTTGTTCAGCTAGCAGCTTGCTGCGGTTACCTAAGGGATAGATAAAAGCTATAGCCACACAAACTTCAACTCCGACACTCAACGTCAATGCTAGTTTCATAGCAAAAACACTTATTTCCAAAAGCAATTGTAACATAGGTTTTATGTCAAATTGCACTTCTCACCCATAATCAGATCCCTAGTAGACCGGTCAGAAAATAAAAAGGCTACCGATCCTCCTTCCAAAAAGGTGCTGCATAAGAATACGAATAAATTAGCAAAAATGGTTAAAACCCATTCCAAACGCTACCTAGTAAGGGTATTAAAAGCTCCCTTTGTACTCACCTGTATTTTGGTTGTTTCGCATTGTTTAAATTAAGTGAAATCTATAAAAAACACCTTTGCTTGCTTTGTATTTAGTTTTTTTTTCTAGTCCCTCCGAGAACAACGTGATAGGCCCCCTATTTCGAATATCTGCCATTTTAAGCTCATGCATTTTTAAACAAAGAATGACATACGATGAATGGTTGTTATGTAAAGTTGACCTATACTGTATAAACTAATTTAGGATGAATTACCGTAAAAAGATATGGATTAGTCTCCATTTGGTTAATTACATTAATGCGGTTTTGACCATATACTTCACATTAGGGGAGAGAGAGCACTAATTAACACTGCTTATTTGTGGGTGGCTTTAACCATTACTAGCTGTTAATGTTGCAGCATTTAATTTGACTATAGCTTTTTGTGTATATGCAAGAATTTTTAGGTAATTTGGGTTGAGTCAACATCACCTCATGGCTTACTCGTGCCACATTGACAAAATCTTTCTTCTGTATTTGACATGTTGTAATAAACTTAATTAGTTTAAATATCAGGCTAACTTTTATCCTAATAACATTGTAATGCTAAATGCTGACCGAGCAAATTTGTTTAGATTTATCGATGCACTTCTTCCATAAAGGACAATGTCCCTGCCGCTGGGGTCAGTCTTGGCGCCCCTCTGTTTCGTTGTTTGCGTCCGTGTCGATCTTGACCATGGCACGTAAGCTGTTTGTTGGTGGTAACTGGAAGATGAATGGCAGTTATAGCCACATTGACTCCTTCTTTGAAACTCTCAAAAAGGCTGATACTGATCCCAATGCTGGTAACGTTTTGTTCCTATGGCAACTGCATTCCCTCAGATGTTGTAATTGGTGTTCCCGCTTGCTATTTGAAGTATGCTCAGGATAAAGCTCCGAATGGCATTAAAATCGCCGCCGAAAATTGCTACAAAGTTAGTTCTGGTGCATTCACTGGTGAAGTAAGGTAAGTATTTGGAGAATTTATTCCGAAAGTTACACATTTGTTAACGGTCGTAAAATACAATCTTTAATATTTGTAGCACTGAAATGATTAAAGACTGTGGATGTGAATGGGTCATTCTTGGCCATTCTGAGCGTCGTCACATTTTCGGCGAGTCAAACGAGGTTCGTCTACCCCATTATATATCTTAGCAAGATTTTTCTTTAGTTGATCGGAGAAAAGGTGAAACATGCTCTCGATTCCGGTCTTAACGTTATTCCTTGCATCGGTGAACTGCTTTCAGAACGCGAGGCGGGCAAAACTAATGACGTTTGCTTCGCTCAAATGGAGGCCATTGCCAGTCAGTTTGGTTTTCACCATCTTTGCCATCTCCCTGTAGACTCCTAAATAATGTTCCTCTTTTATTGCAGAAAATGTTCCATCAAAGGAAGCCTGGAATAAAGTTGTTATTGCTTACGAACCTGTTTGGGCCATTGGCACTGGCAAGACTGCAACGCCAGCTCAAGCTCAAGAGGTTCACAAGGTCGTTCGTGACTGGATCCGCAAGCACGTGGATGTCGGAATCGCTGACAAGGTTAGAATCCTCTACGGGGGCTCGGTTACGGCTTCCAACGCCAAAGATCTGGGTGCCCAACCCGACGTGGATGGATTCCTTGTTGGTGGAGCCTCCCTGAAACCCGACTTTGTCACCATCATCAACGCAAGAAGATGAGAGAATGGGGCTGGCCTAATTCTATCTGTTTCCTAATCTCTTCTTTCCTTTTTGACGCCTCCCTTTTTTATGCTCCGTCTCTTTCTAAGTAAATTAGCCTCCTTATTCTTCGCCACTTTTTTTGTTAATTTCCCTTGTCTGCCTCATAAATGTTGGCATTTTCAGTTAGGGGCTATAAAAAGTCGACTTGCCTATCTTGATTGCTGCTTTCCTCCCATTGTTTTCATTGTTTGCGTGGTGTCAGGCGCACTGCCGTTTTTTCACATGCAGTGCTTGATATCCTAGTTGGTCATTTTCAAGTGTTATAGCTAAAGCTGCTGGGTGAGGTATTCTGTCACGCGACCAGAATGATGAGCTCCAAGTTTTCTAATGGCTTCTTAGAGCTCTGTAGTGTAGTTTTCAGTAATTGATATGACCAGGGCGGTTGAACACCTCCACGCTTGTACTGACCAAAGCTGTTCCAACTCTGGCGTGGAGTTTGCTGCTTTTTCACGGATAATGCTTTTCAGAGTATCCGGTACAAGAAAGTCATTTCGACTCAGATGTCGACAGGGCCATCTCGGCGACCCCTGTCATTCCTCGTCTGTGTTGGACATCGCAAAGTCGGAGACGCAAACGAATTGGAATTATTTCCTGGCCAGAAAGAGATTGTTATAACAGGTATTGATGTACTTGATGGAACACATTTAATTTAATACTTGTTTGGAATGACCCTTTGAGTGGGCTGGACCGCGGAGTGAGTCTACAGGCTACACGACGCCCTTTAGAGTGTGTGTGTGGAGGGGTGTGCGATACGCGGTCTCTCCTATTTCACAACTCATTCTGTAGTATTGTCAAATGTGTATGCGAATATAACGTAGTAATTGTTACCTGGAGTAATGCGGAGGCCGTAAAATGCAGATGTCATAATCTTCCTTCGTTTTGTGGAATAGAAAGGATGCATTACCGGTGACTTGGCGACGCATAGATGTTGCTCATCAAGAAGTTAAGGATGCGATTTTTCCTACTATTCATTCATCTACCTATTTGTTCTGTATATATCCATCCATCCATCCTGTAACCACCCATCCATCCATCCATCCTGATTCCATCCATCAGTCCCTTACGCATAGTAAGGGAGCATAGAAGCCAGGGGAAAAAATGTGTCATGGCAATTTTGTGTAAGCAGTTGCTTGTATATCTGTTCCACGTGAATATGGAAAGGTATTTCCCTATACCAGTCAATGATCAAAGACTCCTTTCCCATCAACACTTTCCATAAATTGACAGTGAAGGGAGGAAGAACAGATTAGCTGTCTCCCAGCTCAATTCCCATCCCTTTGTTTAGGTGTGTTATGGATTTGGACATTGTTTTAGACGAAATTGGCTGATGCTTCTTGGTCAGTTGTGAGACGCCGCGTCCTCCACTTCGCTTGGTGATGCCCTTCTTCGTGGAACACTATCCAGCCTTCAACCAAACCTATCTTATCACTTATTTCTATTATATCTTGGGCCTAAAGCGACTGCAGTCTATAAGCAACGTCAAAATCGACGCGATTTGCGGCTGCTGGCTGTGGTACTAGCCCGTCACCCTTCTTGATGTGACACCAAAGCCAATTTCCGATATTGCATCCCCTAGAACACTTAAAGGGAGATATTCCCATCCCTTTATATCAAAATCCGATGTGGCCTACTCGCTTAACTCCTAAACCTTACACACTTAATTACGAGCACGAAATTGCTTTTTACTGCAAAGACCTGCAAAGGATCTGTCAATTGTCAATCAAAATCGGGTGTCGTGATATGCAAATTGCAATTTCCACTGCCATTGTTTAGGCACCCTCAATGACGCATGTTGGAGTATTTCTTTGTTTGATGCGGAATGTGCTGCGTCGTTGATAAAGGACTGCGAAGTCGTGACTACGTTGACTTGTCCAAACTCGGCTACACTCCCCCCTTTTTCGAAAGGCCTGTTGCATTTACTACTTTTTCTTTAGTGTTATAAGCCAGGCTTACTTACAACCCATTTGATCCTAAAAACAAGACTATTTCTCCAAATACGACTATCACGCAGCCTCGGGAACTTGGCGCGGTGTGCAAGTCACGTAGTCAGCACCCATAGCTCATCCTCCTCCGCCATTGGACACCTCAAGGTCATCATTGGCGCCTTCGAAGGAGGCTGCTTTATTTGACACACCCATAGACGCACCTTTAGTTCGCTTGGGTACGGAGACTGCTTAGGCGATAATGATATGGTACAGAGTAGCAGAGTGAAAAAATCCATTTTGGGGAATTCCAGGTGAATAGGCATTTACAAGGGGAACAGTCGGCTTTGTCTCAACAGTAGTGCGCGATTGAAATGAAGAAAATTACTATTTATAATGAAAGAATCCAAACTGGGCTTCATTTTTACCAAATTTGCGAAATGCCCGTTACCATAGTTACGATCAAGTAACATCGGACAGAGTGGGGTAGTGGCGCCTCGCCTTCAGCGTAGGTGACTCACCGTTTATCGAATTTTTATCGACTTGGCGGCATTTCTGACACGAGTAAATGACGCTCCCAAAGGGGCTGTTTTGATGTCTAGATTCAAAGCAGGACATTAAACTTTTGCAATTTGTTATCTCGATACGAACATTTGCTGTTCTACAAGATGACGCAGCATTTTCAAGGCATGGAAATCGTGCACTAGTTGATGCGTCTACTCTTGAGGGTATGGCAAGCCAATCAATTGGCGATCATGACGTAATTGAGGAACAGACGTAAAATTTGGTGGAAGTGCTTTGATATTGCATATGAGGAAAGTGGTAGGCGTTTAAAGGCCTCCATGCTTAGCTGATGGAGGTCAAGGCCCGTCAGGAAGTAAAACCGGCCGATTTTACCGCATTAAATCTGTCCGGTGGTAAACGGAAAACCGTTGCCCAAGTGGGCCAGGTCACGAGGCCACCGATGACTAATGGAAGTGAAGTGTATGGGGGAGAGTGGCGGATTTCAAATGCCCCACTGACCAATCAAAGTCGAGCTATCAAGGAATGCACCAAATGCCATTTGAAATGCCTGTGACCTCATAATGCATATTTAAAATGAAAAAATTGTCCCCATATTATATTATATTATATATTATAAGGTGAGAACAATGTAGCCACCGCTAATGCATGGCAGTGTTAAGAATGTTATTGATGAATGCATGTATGGATGGATCCAGGATGGATGGTTGGAGTCATATTTGTTCTTCACCCCTTCGTCTTCGATCTCTGGAAAGCGCTGATGGCTTCCCATATTCCCATGGAACAAATAAACAAACAGCTACCCACATAAAATCTCCTTAATGTGTTTAAGGGACTGATGGATGGATGGGTGGATGAATGGAATCAGGATGGATACGGGATGGACAGATGTAGTTAGCAGTCCCTTTACCCTCCACCAAATTTGTGTCGTCAATGGCCTGGAAAGGACCGCAAGCCTCCCTCCATTTCAAACAGCCTCTTCTCTGTTGTATGCGCTCCGCAGTACTTCAGAAATGACTTCAAACTACTGTAGATGACAAATTTGCAGAGACGAAACCATCTTTCCGGCCTTCCCGAGAAGGGAGATGGCTGATCACATAGGCGGTTTCTCCCGTTGCCGTAATGGGTTAACCAATCAGAAGCCGCCTTGTCAGTGATGACCCCTTTTCGCACACCACGGAATTGTCAGCATCCAAATCCCATTTATGTCAACCCAATTGTGGAGCACCAAAACCCACCTGCTGTACCCCTGTCCACAACTAGCAGTATTCAATGTAGAAATTTTTAAAGAAAAATAACCTTCAATCTCGGTGGAGAGCACCGCTGACCTCGCTTTCAACTTCAAGGTCGAATTTGCAAACAAATTTTTCTTTCCACATACACCCGAATTTAAAAGGGACGGGGACGTAAAATTAGGACATTTTCACAAAACAAGATTTAGAATTACAGGCAATGAATTTGTCCTTTAAATGAGGAAGTCAAGCCCAAGTTTACTTGCACCTTTTGAAGTGCAACCAGGTCATTGTCCTGCGGTCGCTGCGCCTTCAACAACGGAAGTGCTTTAAGCATCAGGGGATCATTAAGTGTGGGAGTGGATTTAGTGGAAGTCTCTCCTTTTCCTTCCTCTTTGCAATCAACTCGTCCTCCACATTTAATATGAAAGTTACAGGCCCATGAACTCGACACCAGTACCCCGCTGATGGCCTCGGGTCACCTCACCTCACCTCGTCAGATTGAAAGGTGACCGCATTGGCGAGAATGAGCTCTTCACAACGCCAAAAACTATTAGTTCGATAAACTTTTCAGAAAAAAAGCACCTGCCAAAACCTCTTTCTAGACTGTTCAGCTTGGAGTCATCACCACTGCCATCTGGAAGGCTTCCAGGGCGAGACGCGAAGTAGTCGCGAATGGCAAACCGAACGAGAGGGCATAGAGCTAGGCGCCACCTCTGGCATGCAATCACGCAAATGTCTGGTGGCTGTGCCAACAGGGGCTGATGACCGCCACGTGGCGAGACAGCAAGCAGCCTGTCGCACTGGCGTCATCGCAGGCGCGACCTTCACACCTCAAGGCTTGTTTAACTAGGAGGTGGATGCTTGTAAATATTTACACGAGTAGTAGTCTCCCATTCGACAAAGTATTTGATTTAACAGCCTTAGTCATGCCCAGAAAAAAACAAAGACTCCGCCTCCTTCCCCCCTCCTCAAATGGATGACAGGAACACTTTAACCCCGAATCCACCAATTACAATCATTACGGGTTTCTACCCTGTCTCATTACAGAAACGTGACCGCCTTATTCAGATTTAGTGAAGAGGATTTGGAGAGTGATTTTTTAGGTACAAAGGAAAGAGATCTTGATTTTTCGGATCAACACCTCCCATTAGAGGTGCAAATTCCCACTACAGCCTTGAATTCACCAATCATAATGAGAACTAGTTTTCACCTTGAGATGCGCGCCACCCATTGGCTGCGCCGACTGGCCAATGGGCTGACAACACCTGCACAACGCCGGTCAGGTGGCAAACCTTTTCCCCACAGTGGAATCAGCGATATATCGGGGATAAGGTATCAAATATAAAAAACGGGTAAAAATACTCAGATCTGTCCTATGGCATGGAAAAACACTACGCAGCCCATGTATCTCATCCAGTTTCTTCTGCCTTTATCCATCTCTACGTTCAATTTATTGAGAAAACAGACGGTGATGGCAATACTTAAACGATTTACGAGCTACCAACTAGTTTGTTTTTAGTAACCGCCAAGACAACTAAAAAAATAGACTTTGCGCGTGATAAGTCCATCATTATAAGTTGTCAGTCCTATGGCATAGCGCTAGCACACCAGCCTGAAGGGTAGCGAATAGTCATGCAAGTGGAATACAGCGAGTGGTTTGCGACGATGCGCAAGACGATTCTGTAGTACTGACAAATCCAAATAACTCCATACCATTTTGCACCGGGTGGGACATTCTACTTTTTTCAAATAAGTAGCACCTCCAATATTGGTAGCGAACAACAGCACCGCGAGACCTTCAGGGGAGGGCGGAGAGGCTACTGGCAGAGCCCGATGGACATGCCGGCGAGCGAAAGTACAATAGCGGTGCCTTAAGTGAAAAGCATACCAAACTATCCAAGTATTACAGAACCCCTCTTTTCTTTCGGGCGGCAGTCCCGGCGCTCCCCTTGGTCAACCTGTCGCGTCGGACATCACAAGGCAGTCGGTGCTGTGAGGAAAACACCCACGAAGCAATCACACCATCCATGGAACTTGCGCAGAATTGAGAAAATATCTAGCTGTAACGTCACCAATCCACATTGGAAATTGCACTGGATCCAGAGTTTCATGCTGTTCGGAAACTCTATTGGGAAAAAGGAGAATGTGCTGGCCGTCTCAAATGACCATCGCTAGTCGTAAGAAGAGTGACCAAAAAGCGGAGTTACCTAATAAAGGACGGATGCAACATCATTTCATAAGAATAGTGATTTGCGCCAATTCCTCAATGTCGCTTCAGTGCTGCGCAAACATGCAGCTTGCAGAGAGGCGGAGGAGGCATCGTGCATTCACTCCATTGACACATTCAAACAGGCACCGCAGACAGCTTCGTAGCAAATTTTCCGAGATGGTTCACAGATTTTGTCGATTCGGGTGTTGAGAGCATTCCTGCGGAACAGGGGACTGAGGTAGTTGCCAGTGGGAGACGTCATTAGCAATCCTTCTGTTAAAAGATATCATCAATCCTCTTATCCTCAGCATATGCCATTCTTTCGTCACGTTAAGGTCTGGCATTCAGCGATAGAAAATCAGGACGGCTGTTCCTTATGACTGGGTTTGCTTGCAGCTGACACCAGTGTGGAGGTCCAAGCTCCTCAAGAGGGTCGAGAAGATACTGGCATGGCCCGCAGATTATGCCGGCAAGCAGAAGTACAGTAGCGGAAACTTAAGCACCCGCGTAAGCAAAACTCAAAGTTAAGCAACCTATCCTAGTTTTACAAAAAAAAAATAAACTACCAAAGTAAAAACCAGCTGCTGAAGATTTAATGTAAATGCATTTCTCACCCCCTACGTCAGCAACACCTAACAACACCACTTCCAAAGACAAGAACTTGACCAGAAACAAAAAGCAAATGCACAGATTAAAAAAATAAGAGAATCGGCGCACCCAAAGTAGGAAACGACCGCGATCACGTTAACAATAAAAGGTCCGACTTCAGAAAAGTACAGTAGCAGTACAAAACGGATACGCACAAGAGCCTCACGAGTTATGCACAATTCTCACATTCCATTCCGAAAATAACACAAAATTAAGACAAGGACTTTATTAGGCTTCATTTAACGAGGCCGTCCCAGCTCACTCCATTAACTGTCATTACGCGGTATAATGCGGCCAAATGAAAAGAGCAAGGCACTCCTGGCGAAAAAGAAGCCAAAGTCACGTTTACGTACTAATCTAATTAATTCAAAATGTCATATTCCAAATTTAACAAATTTGCGCATACCGTACCAAAAAATCGGAGAACATAAACAGACAATCACGAATTAGCCATATGCAACAATTCAAAAAGATAACTTGGATCATTATTTCAAGTAATCCTTGTATTAATAAAGTAGAGAATTAAGATGCCTGTTGCACTCCTTGTGCCTTCATAAAAGCCTTGGCCTTGGCCTCAAATACGCCCATAATAGTCCTATGTTCTTGTGTTTTCTGAGCCAAAACGGGAGCGATCTTTTCTATCTGCTTTTCAATAAATTCTATCCGTTTTGTAAAGTGCTTACTTGCTTCCTCTACCTTCTATAATCAACCAAAATAAATAAACAAATATCCTCATACCATTTCCACAAAATAGCCCGTTCCAATATCCACAAGTACACGAGTTGGATCGATAAGCCTTCCAGGGACACAGAGAGTAGAAGTCAGAGGAATCAGTGTATTTTTATCCTTGTTCTCCACATTGAAGTGTTTCAAACAATCCCTAGAGGAAGCAAATTGGCCCTGAAGCATCCTAAGCTGCTGTAGGGAAGCATTGATATATTGAAGCTTTTGCTCAAACTGCTTTGCTATTTCTTGGATTTGTGGTAGGGGTAATGTGGCAATGTCCACGGACTCCGTCTCTGACATCGCTAGAGCGGCAAGTAGCCCCGGTTAACCACGGATAACCTTGAAATGCCTTCGTGCTTACCTTGGTACCTTTCATAATGTATATTAATTTTGTTATAAGATCAAATCCAAACCACTCTCCTAAAAATGTTCAGATGGCAAGGACTTAATATTTATAAATTTTATTTTTTGACTGTTTTCTCAAAATGACCAAAATGTGTCATCTTAAACCATATGTTTAAATTTGGGTTAATGTTAGGATTGATACAGTTGCAGGAACCAAATGATGCAGAAGTGGCCCAAAAACACCACAATAAAAACTTTTATTATAATGATCTACAATATTGGTTTAGGTATTTATTGTTTTGAAGCGGACATCAATTCAATTTAAGTTCTACTGCGATTTTAAGGTCCACAAAATATCCACACTAATTTTGTGCCTTTTTTTAATAGCAGGGTTTAATCCCATTTTACTAGCCTATAATATGCAGTAATTTGTTGCTTTGCTTAACTCTGTATTGAATAAGCGGACACTTAAGTGTCCGCGGGTTCTTCCGATGCGAAAAGGCCTACTTTATACGCTAGCGACTTCTGTTTGTACGTAATATATCCCTCCTTACCTCTTTAATTTGTAAGGGCTTCGGAAAGGTCTTGAAACGCTGAAGAGAGGCACTGAGTTTGCGACTGCTACCATTGAATTGGTTTAATTTCTATCAAGCTACTTATTTAAATCCACAGTGGGTATATTTTGGTCGATCTGCATCAAAATGGTTTTAGCAGCGTACTGTAAA
The DNA here is from genome assembly GCF_000524195.1 of Echinococcus granulosus. Taxonomy (NCBI): domain Eukaryota; kingdom Metazoa; phylum Platyhelminthes; class Cestoda; order Cyclophyllidea; family Taeniidae; genus Echinococcus; species Echinococcus granulosus. The sequence goes on from NW_020170493.1 coordinate 168,901, forward strand.
ATCCATGCATTAGTAAAAGAATGTATGTACAACAAAGGAGCACTTCGCGTTTATTTGCGATTCTTTGTTAAAGAACTAACAAAATAGAAATGTCCTAAAACTGCGTGCGGGCAAATAATAAATCACTTTAAAACAACGCCCACTCGAATCTCCTCCATGCCTGGACGGTAAATCCTTAACACAATGGTATATACTCACTGGAAAGTTCACAATTACTAAAAGTCTCTTTTTTAAATAAAAGTTTTGCAATTTTGTGAATCGCACCAGGCCTAAATTCCCACCCCAACACGGCGGTTGTCAATGCGCATAGGTCGTAATTTGGGTTAAAATTGTGTGACAATTTCGTTGTTTGCGTCTCTCATCCACGGTTTTAAGATATTGGCTTGAGAAGATTGACTACTAGGGTGCTAGCTTACATGGTGTGGAGGGGAGAGAAAGTCTCCATGGTGTCACAATTTTACGGGAGTACCAGAGTTGGCCTTCAATCCTGGAAATTGGTGATGCCACTTAATCATAAGAGTGGTGTCATCTGACACCTTATCCTTAATAACTTGAACTTAGGCAAGTAGGCACCGCAATTTGAACGTTCCGAGTCTTCGACAAAGTCGTAACATATTAAAGTGGAATGCGGGGTCATACTACTTACTACCGCGTAGAGGAGTTCCAAGGCTACAGAGATTGAAGCGCCCGCGTGGTAAAACGTAAATGATGATTTATTTCAATGGTGTCAAGATGACAAGTGATTTGGCAGATCTTGTAGCAGATGGGACTGGTGGGGGCGACTTTCTTTTCGAGAGGGTAACAATAGCACGCAATTATGCCTACATCACGCCATCGAAGAGGAATATACTGTTTAAGCTGGATGAAAACTCATGACGTTCACCAAGCACTAAAGGCCTAATCCTTTCCTATTTACCGCCTTTTTTCAACCAAACCACTAAATCGTGACCTTTTGAGAGCAAATTAGCGGCAATTTCAGCAGTAAAATAGGGCGATAACACATTCTCATGGCGGGTGAGGGTTAAGCAACGGCCCCGATAATTGCGAACGGACTGATGTTGATGGTCGGATGAAAAATGTGACACCTTGAATTGAAGATAAAAGTGCTTATGAAACCGAAATCCACGCCACGTCCTCCGCTTAAAAGTCTTCAAATGAAACCTTAAAAGCAAATGCTGTCAGAGTTGTGAATGGCACCGCGTGGAGATTGACAAGTAAAATGCTAACCGTTAAGTGCGAAGACCATCTAGATGAGGAATACAATAAAGTCGCATCCACAGTGAATGCCTTCTACCACCTCAGGAAACTTCTAGAACCTCCTGGAGCCGCGGTCGGACGGCTTTGTAGTTGCGTTGAGTTGAGGAAGCAAGTGGCATTAAACGGAGTCACCACTGACTATGGGGAGTTGGAGTTTCGATGTTCGTGGAATCTGGACCTTACCGAGCTCCCAGCCGACACTTGCGAGCAAGCAGAGATGTGTACGAGTCTGCAGGCCATAGACTAAGCCCTCGGTTGGCTTAAACACATGTAACAATTACTGGTTGACCTTAAACTTAGGGGAGTAACCGGCCAATCAGAAGGGAGAGAGCAAGAGCACATTTTCAAGTGGAAGCTTCCAGAACGTCGATTCAGAACGGTCTCCCGGAGTGCGACCACCTCCGCCAGGACAAAATAAGGAGGACCTTCTGGATGACTTTAAAAAGCGATTGGACTTTTGATAATGGCTCGATTACATTGATCTGTGTCGGTCTATCAGCTTGAGAGTCTTTGCTTTGCTCTCTGTTGACGCCTTCTTTTAAGCTCTCACACATCATGCATCGAGTGCGCGCATCCACAGTTTCGAGGGTGTGGAAGCCAACTTCTTGGTCAATTTGTTGGTCTACACCTGTATTAACTGGGACAGGGGTGAACCTCGTCGGAGTCACTGAGATAAAAGTCGTTTTGCGCATCCTGTAATGACTCTCTAGAGTACTGGACAAGGGTGTCGGTGGAGATTCTCACATCCAAGCAAAAAAGAGCGGTCGAATACGTAGGGGGTTACCTCAGTCCCTCCCCCTTGGGCTCGACCTCTGTCGCCCTAGAGACCCCGAAAGCTCTTCTCATGCCACCTTATGCACTAGCATCCCAGGGATAACCCAGAGGCTATAATCGTTCTAGCAACAGCAATTGAACTCGTTACTATGGCAACACTGGTGAATAATTGCGAATTTAAATAAAAGTTATGCCTATCAAACGGGGCGGTGCATCCATTTGGCACAACAAATAATATCCAATCAATTAAAATGGTTACTGTGGCGACAAGTGCCGAACTGGTTTAAGGAAAGCTGGTCTTATCAGTTAAACAAATGACCAAGTTGTCGAAGAAGGCCCGAGATTAAAGTGGAGAGAAGATGGGACTGTTCGATTCTGGCAGACGACAGTAACCTTGGAATTCAACCAATCAGATACCGAGTCGGAACAGACAGACCTAACCCGCGACTATAATGGTGGGTGGCAACGATGTTGATGCATTAGCAAAGGGTCTAGCTTTGAGGACGTTCCACCACCGAGCCACTTGACCACATACCACATGGGGTAGGCCTGAGGTGGTGTTAGCGAAGCGGGATGACCAACAATTGCACGAGTCCCCCTTTTCCCCTGTGGTTCCACCTCCACGACGATACCACTCAACTCGGCTTCCACTTAGTCTTCCAGTCCTTCTCCGCACGAATCTAAATACCTCCACGTTCGTGCGTCATGCACAGTGGCCACAGATGCCAGTCGAGTGAAGAGATTTGCCACAGCAAAGATGTTTGACATTCCTGACTGCCCTATCAACAAGCGTAGGACCACAACACACCGGATGACTGAGGTTGACTCTTACCGACAACCCCTCGACACAATTGCCCAAAACACATTTCAAACAGCCAATGACATGACGTCTAGCTGGATGCACGTCAGTAACTGCAGTTGTTCAATGGAAGGCTCAATCGGGACCCGAACGTGGCCTAACCCAATTCCACCATCCGAGAAGTTCAGTTCCACCTGAACTGAGAGGACTCGACATTGAATAGCCAATGACGAATGACATTTCAGAGGTGATAATGACAGTTGAACCGTCCACCACGGGCTCAAGTAGACGCGGCAGGCAGACTTCCAGCTGGATGCGCGCCAGCAACTGCAATTGATCAGAGGAGGATGGAGGGTTGATGACCTGCCTACTAGACAGGCGTGCCCACCGGTTTTCACTTCCCGTAAACCATGATTTAGCAGTGCCACATAAACTCCAAATCACAGCCCTTCCCCGCGTCTGAAAGGTGGGCTTGACTAACCCGTCACGCGCTCTGCTTCAAACCGGAGGTGCGATGATGAACGCTGAGGGGGCCACCCGCGGTAATGACTGTCCCCCACGCGTTCTACACACGCCGCCACGGCCACCGGTCGGTCAGATGGCACAGTCAAGAGGAAGGGGAGTTCGTGATTGCAAAAATAAGATTTCTAAAACCCAAATTAGACTCACAGGCAGAGAGACAGGCAGGCAAGGTGAAGGGGAGAATGAGAAGTAGACACAAGGGGGAAGGAGGGGGGGGGGCGGGTAGAAAAGCACACTCGAGGGGGGGAGCAGGCGGGGAGAAGACGTCTGACAGGTAATGTGCGTATGGTTTAGATATGAAAAGACCGCGGATAAGATTGACGTGTCAGAAGTAGCCTCCTCAAAGTTTAGGGGGCCGCATCTGGCACTGCTGCGCCTTCTTTCGCTTCCGCCTTTGCTTCTTTCGCAAATTCCTCCTTCTCCTCCTCCTTGCTGTCATCATCGGTTGCTGAGTGGGGCAATCACCGTCCGCCTCTGGAGCAGGTGGCTTAAGAGGAGAACAAAAAGGGAGGTTTAACGCGTACGAAGGAGGGAGTACGTAGGGGGAGGAGGGAGGAAGGGGCGTTGAATGGAGGTGGCAAGACATTTCATGCCGCTACTAACTTCAAAAGAGGAGGATGAAGAACATACCCTCTCTGCTTAGCTGTTGAATGGGTGTTGCCAGTAGGGGAGTGGTGGGTGACTGGAATGGTAGTGTTGTTGTTGTTGTTGCTGTTGTTGGTGGTGCCGGCAGTGATAGGGGCAATGATAATAATAATGATGGTAGCGGTAGCAGCGCTAAAATCCAACGCAAAGTAAAAATCAACCAAATAAATAAAGATTAAACATTTAAATATGAAGATGGTAAATTTGGTTGATGATTGGAGTTAACGGTTTCTTTTTTTTCATGGGCAATTAAAATCCTTAAAAATGAACTGGCATCCATCTCCTGATCCCTCCATCTATCCGATCCAATGCGATGAGAGGATCTCCGTGAAATCCATTCTAATCGACAGTATTGAGAATGTCAAACACGTGAAGGGCTTGACCCGCAGCTCAAGGTCGTGGATAACAATGATGGTGAACTCTTGCTACCACAAGCCAAATTTAAACATACACAGATGGCTCCTCGAAACCTCATCACCCAGCCCCCCACCATCCCCTCCTTATTCATCAACCTTGCAACTAAAGCATGATGGAACTGATACACCCTTGAGAAGTGAAACTTTATCTGGGTTCAAAGAGGATGGAATTAAGAGCACTTGTAGCTGAGGGAGAGTGCAGACGCGTCCATCCGCCCCGAGTCCTCGGCAGAATCGCAAACAAAGTGAACCAATGAAGAAGGGAGGTTATAAGCGTGGAGAGGAGGTGAGCATCGACACATTGAAGAGGCAGCCGGTTTAAACGGAAGCTGAGCAGCAAATAGTGAAATCTCAGAAGTTAAGCATTCACTTCTAATCGAAGAAGAAATGACCTACGGGTGTAAAAGAGTCAGACACATATTCCATTTTCTCATCCACCTCTTTCGCAAGCCTTCTGCGTCGACTCTGAGAGTCCGCATCTTCACTGAGGGCAGATCCTATCAAGGAATGAACGAAGATGGGAAAGGGTAAGTGAAAGTGCGGGATTTCTTTCACAAATACGAAAAGAAAACTTGAACCGAGTAATGGGAAGCCTGTAGAGCCTAAGTGGGTCTTTTGCGTGTAAAAATGTCAAAATACTTTGACAAATCTCGCTCTCTCTTGGCTGATGGCTGCGGAATACAGATGGTGCAGGGATATGTGACCGCCTCCCTACATCCCGGGCCCGCTGTGCAATTTCACAGCGCATTCCTTTGACTGACTGATGACACTATTGTTAACTTGACTCGCCGTCTGAAACGGTGGACGAATAACGAAGAGCCAGTAA